>NC_088712.1:51221613-51521613 GCF_963576615.1 Watersipora subatra | reverse complement strand
TGTATGTATACAGCCAAGAGTGTGCATGCAAATTTAATTGCAGTAAACTAAACTTCTTGCTGCTCTGCTTTGCCTGGTTCATATGGTTCCTGTATATACAGCATATCAATAGGCTTTGCTCTATGCCTGGAAGACCAACTCGGTGACACGTCGGTTCTTCCAGAATCGGTTTGTTAGCAGGCTTGGTAGCACTTCGGTGGTTTGTTTGTTGGCTCAGTCATAGGTTGATCTTCCTTTCTACCATTTTGATGGCCGGTCTGGTGTGGCCTGTCTAAGTTAATGACAGGTAAAAGGGGAAATATTGTCAGTTGATCTGTTAGCTCGTTTTGAACCTGGGCCAGGCTATTGCTTGCCGGTAAATTTTATACATAATTTAAATGTATTTTGTTGTCAGCAACGTCTGTGGTTAATCAATTTAAACAATTGTTGCTAAGTGAAATTACGCTCACTAATGAGTGATGAATGATAGTCAACTAGTGTTTATGCCTTGAGACACACATCACTCATTAGCTCCAACAAATCATTTTACTTTTAAAGGTTTATCTATGGCTTGAGTATTTTGAAACGAGTTCTATCACACTAGTGGAGTAAAGCAAACACTATATTAGGATAACTGTACTATTCAGCAAAGGTTTTAGTTTGTATCAGTTTGGTCGTGCTGGTTGTATTTTGTGTAGTGTTAGTTTCAGCATAGTCTGTTGGTTTCAGCTAAGTACAAAGAGTTAATCTTAGTTTCATTTGTTTGGTCCGGTAAATTGTATCACACAAAGTATTTGGCTTAGCATGTTGCATTGGTTATGGCAAAGGAGGAAAAATTAATTACAATATTAAACTCAAAGTTGGAGTTGTGCCTTTTTTGACTTCCATTTTAATAAATTGATTTATTATACAGCCTTTAAAATTTACTGGCTTATTTTAGTGCATTTTTTTTGCTAGAATTTTTTTTCATTCTTTTCAGTTATTATATTCCAGCCAATTTCTCTTGCACATCACTCGCGGTTCATGTATCAAATTCTTTCTTATAACTTATCCACAACCTTACTTGCATCATATTTATCACTGATCCTTTTAATTCTGAAGGAGGTCTTAACTTTCTGCTTTTTACTGTCACTCGAACTATCATTTTTAGTGTAATAGCTTAATATTAGCAATTGTGAAGTATGAAATAACCTTCGATGTTGTTCTAACACAGTTGAAGTAAACTGTGAAAAACTGCATACAGATGTACATATTAACAAAATCTGATGTTTCAATAAAAATCTAGAGCAATTAACTGAATATTCGTTTGGGTTGAAGGGTAAATACCAGGCTTAGTTTTGTACTATCTCTACCACCCAACGTGTATGTACATACATACATATATATATATATATATATATATATATATATATATATATATATATATATGTATATATATATATATATATGTATATATATATATGTATGCATACTCATGCTACACACAGTACTTTTTCGGCTATTGAAGCCTCATCAGTGCAGCTCAGAGCTTAGGCAAGGGACACAAATACCATTACTAATGAGAGTTGACTTCTTGCCATGATACAACAAGGTTGCCTCACAGACTTTAAGAAAGTCAATGTGCTGGCACCATGGTGCTGAAATCACAAAAGTGATGAGCTTTGCACAAAGGCTAATAGTGCCGCACCTCTCACAGAGTGCTCAACCAAACCGAAGTTAGAGAGCATATACTCATGCTACAGACAATACTGTTTCGGCTATTAAAGCCTCATCAGTGCAGCTCAGAGCTTAGGCAAGGCTTATATACATATATACATATATAGCGGACAGATAGCGCAGTTGGTAAGGTATCGGGACCGTGATCATTAGGTCCTCGGTTCAAACCCCAACAACTGCACTTTTCTGGTGGTCCTTGAACAAGACCCTTGCTTGTATAACGTCTACAACCTCTATGATGAGTGCAATAACCAAAGCCATGCCGGCTCGGACGTCGCCCGGTCAAACAAGGTCCGCGCTGCCTGTAGCTGAACCAGGACAAGGCAGTGGAAAATGGGCTACTGGTTCAAAACGGATGAAATGGACTCGGACTGATAACACGGACCTCATGCTGTGCTACTTTATGAGTGAACCTCAAAAGTGGGGCTATATGGGAAGGATGCGGCCACTGTGGATAAACATGCGCCCTGAATTGCCACTAACCACTAAGCAACTTGTAGCTCAGAGGAGTAACATAATCAAGCGGCACCTCATATCGGAACGAGGTAGATGAAATTAGGGAACAGTTCACCCAAATAACCTCAACCAACGAGGAGTACATATCAACACACACTGTCACGCATACACGATCATGTGTTGACTCACGGGTTGAAGAAGCCATGCACTTGGACCTTGACCCAAGGGTGAGAGAGCTTGCGAGAAATATCATCAACAAAATGTCAGCTGCTAATGATTATGGAAGCAGGGTCCCACTACGAAGAGTTAGCAAGGCCATACCTAAGAAGCTGTTAGAAGACATTAACATGGCACTAGAGTCGATCTCAACATGATCAATTAGTGAGACTAATCCCTTAATCTACAGTACAGCAAACGTCATCTTGGAGGAGATGGATATTAAGCCAATGCCAACACGGCTTCAAGCCATTCCATCCTGGCAGCTGAGGCTACAAAATAAGATCAAGGACTGGCGCAAGAAAGTTAGTAGGCTCAATGAGAGATCTAACCACAGTTTGGAGCGTCCAAAAAGGGAAGCCACAATAGAAGCTCTAGAATCTGCCAAACAGCAGCTAGTAGCACTTTCGGCACGACTGAAGCGGTACACCAAAGAGCGGGATAACAAGAGAATGAACAAACTTTTCATCAATAATCCATCTAGAGTGTATTCCAAGTTCAAAGGTGAACTGCACAGGCCAATGTCTGAACCTCCCCGACCTAGCACTTCAAAGTTCTGGAAGGACATCTGGGAGAAAGAGACTACTCATAAAACCACTGCAAATTGGCTGAAGAGGCTTAAAGAGAAACATCAACGCACTGTGGCTCAGCAAGGACTCACCATCAGCAAAGAGGACATTAAGTGCAGAGTGCAGCGTATGAAGAACTGGGCAGCACCTGGCCATGACATGATTCAAGCCTTCTGGTTAAAGAAATTGACATCACTTCACACTAGAATGGCTAAGCAGATGGAATGCCTAATAGAACAAGGTGACCATCAAGAATGGCTGACCAAAGGACGAACTGTACTTCTGATAAAATATCCAAAGCAGGGGCTGATTCCCAAAAACTATCGACCAATAACGTGCTTGCCCACCACTTAGAAACTGCTCTCAGGAATAGTTGCAGACAAACTGGAAGAGCACATGAGTCACTATATGACCAGTGCTCAGATAAGAATTGGGCGCAACACCCGAGGAGTTAAACATCAGTTACTGGTGGATCGGACGGTCTGTCAAGACAGCAGGAGAAGGCAAACCAATCTTGCCATGGCTTGGATTGACTACAAAATGGCCTATGACTCAATTCCCCATAGTTGGATACTTGAGTGCCTCAGTATGTACAATGTTCACCCTGCTCTTGTGGCATTCATCAAAATGTCAATGACTAAATGGAAGACGGAACTGTAGACTAATGGCAAAAAGCTGGCGAGTGTACAAATTAAGCGAGGCATCTATCAAGGTGACTCATTATCATTGCTGCTCTTCTGCATATGCCTAAACCCTCTAAGCAATATGCTGGAGGAGACTCAATATGGGTACCAGTTTAAGAGTGGCACCAAGATAAACCACCTCTTCTACATGGATGACATCAAGCTGTACGCTAACAAAGAAAGGGACATTGATTCGCTAATACACCTCACTCAGGTATACAGCAAGGACATCGGAATGACCATCGGTATTGAGAAATGTTGAAGGCTAATTCTTAAGAAAGGCCATTCTATGCTCACAAATAGCCTAAGAATACCAAATGGTACCATCAAAGATATAGAAGAAGGGTACAAGTACTTGGGGATTATGCAAAGCAACATCAACCACGAAGCCGAGGTACGTCACAAAGCCATTACCGAATACAAGAAACGCCTTCGGCAGGTCTTATGGAGCCAGCTCAATGCCAAGAACCAAATCATGGCAATAAATACCTACGCACTGCCAGTAATAAGATATCCAGCAGGCATAATAAAGTGGACTAAGGAAACCATCAAAGAAACATATATAGCAACTTGTAAACTGCTGACCATGCATGGAGCACTCCACCCAAAACTTGATACTACTAGATTGTATCTTGATAGGAAAGATGGCGATAGGGGACTCGAAAGTGTACAGCAGACAGTGAAAGAGGAGGAACAAAGCATCAAAGCATATGCAGCCTCCATGGCCATCTCAGATAAGTTGCTAGCTGAATTTCAATCAGCTGCTCTTACAACGGACCTACGCCCTGATGATGAGGAAATTGACTGGCACACGAAACCTCTTTATGGTGCTTACCACCAACAAATATCTAAGGTTGGCGATCTTCACCAGACATATATGTGGCTGAACAAAGGAAACCTAACGGCCAATACAGAGTCGCTAATCATGGCAGCCCAGGAGCAAGTGCTGCCAACAAGGCAACTCCAAACGAAAATCTATCACACTAGAGACGATCCTAGATGCAGACTGTGCAAATATGCACCTGATACCATCCAACACATTATCAGTGGATGCAGGCAGCTAGCAGGGAACGCATACACTGAGCGGCATAATCATGTCGCAGGTATTGTGTATAGAAGTCTATATGATGAGTATGTCCTTAATAAATCACAACACTGGTGGGAAGCTACTGGTCAAGTCAATGAAAATGACCGCGCTAAGATCCTCTGGGACTTCTACGTCCAAACTGACAAGCATGTCCTAGCAAACCAACCAGATATACTGGCGGTAGACAAAGAGAACAAGAGGGCTACTATAATAGATATAGCAGTACCCAATGACTACAATATAGCCAGCAAAGAAAAAGAAAAGGTAGAGAAATATCTCCCTCTTGGAGAAGAAATTGAAAAATGCTGGAATGTAAGAACAACTGTAATCCCAGTAGTCATTGGGGCACTGGGCGCAATAACGCCGGCACATAAAATGTGGCTTGCCCAAATACTAACAGCAATCAACTCAGGTGAGTTGCAGAAAAGTGCGCTATTGGGAACAGCTAAGATCTTGAGGCGAGTGCTCAAACTCCCAGGTCTCTGGTAGGAGACCCGAGTTAGAGCAGAACTTACCACCCACACGGGGTATCCAGGGTGAGGAAACAATTTTATATACATATATAAAATGTTTCCTCACCCCGGATACCCCGTATGGGTGCTCAAATCACATACCGAGATACCCCGTATGGGTGCTCAATCTTTTGTGATTTGAGTGCTCAAATCACAAAAGTGATGAGCAAAGCTCATCACTTTTGTGATTTGAGCACTCTGGTGTCAGCACATTGACTTTCTTAAAGTCTGTGAGGCAACCTAGTTGTTTCATGGCAGGAAGTCAACTCTCATTGGTAATGGGACTTGTGTCCCTTGCCAAAGCTCTGAGCTGCACTGATGAGGCTTCAATAGCAGAAACAGTACTGTCTGTAGCATGAGTATATGCTCCCTCACTTCGGTTTGGTTGAGCACTCTGTGAGAGGTGCGACACTATTAGCCTTTGTGCAAAGCTCATCACTTTTGTGATTTGAGCACTCTGGTGTCAGCACATTGACTTTCTTAAAGTCTGTGAGGCAACCTAGTTGTTTCATGGCAGGATGTCAACTCTAATTGGTAATGGGACTTGTGTCCCTTGCCAAAGCTCTGAGCTGCACTGATGAGGCTTCAATAGCCGAAACAGTACTGTCTGTGGCATGAGTGTATATATATATATATATATATCTATATATATACATATATATATATATATATACATATATATATATATATATATACATATATATATATAAATTTTTATATATATTTATATATGTATAAATTTATATATGAGTATATATACATATATATATGTATGAATATATATATATTCCACCTTGCACTCGCAACGGTAAAATGTCTTTTCAACATTTTACACCATAAGCTGTACTTGTAACTGGCTAATAAAAGAGTTTTTGCACAGATAATCTATTTGCATTTAACATATATAACAACATTTGCCATTCCAACATTCAAACTACATAGGTAAAATGAGAAAGCATGGTAGGTAACGTATCATGAGAAAAGTCTTTTGTGTAGTTGTAATAAAGACAACATAAAAACAACTGTAAAGTTTATCAAACTTTGTCAAACAACTGTAACTTTCAAACTTCATATCATGAGAAAAATGTTTTGTGCAGGTCAAATAAAATTTAAAAATAAAACGACTATAAAAAGGTTTAGATTTAACAGTGAAATAATTAGCAAGTAATAGCTAAATTGAGTCTGTTTTGCTACGATTACATTATGAGATGATTTGGTAATGATACAATCAATACGAACTGAGGAAACAAAATAAAATTGGTGAATATGTTGAATTAATAATAACAATTCTTGCAAAGAAGTGTGTGTATAAAAAGTTACTGTTTCACCAACAGCTATTCATCAAAACTCTGAATACGACGATACCGCTACAACGATATGTTATGTAAAAATAAAATATTGTAGTGTCTTTGTCTGGTCGGACGTGAGAGAATCTAGATGCTATTTCAGCTCAAGATAATACAATTGTCTTCGTGAAAAGTAGTGACTTTAGCAAAGCAGCAATTTAGCAATTAAGAAAGAGCCAAAAATAGAGGTTGACAAAAACGGCATCGTCTTTCATAGAGTTAATAAAATTTGACCGCCAAATTCCAATATCAAGAGAGTCTATGGTCGATATTGTTTTGCCGAAAACAATTTAGCCCTAATACGTCGAGGACAAAAAAGTGACAGATGAGACGACCATTTATCAATGTAGGTGATGATGATTGTGTAAGTAAGATTACTAAAGGTACGGCTACACGCAACAACTTTTTCGTTGGTTCTGAGTTCTAGCCGAAATAAAAAAAAACGCAGAATTAATCAGACGAAATTCACAGTATTATTTGAGCTGTGCATTCCCACCGAGTTTGTCGACGAAGCACTTTTAACAGATTAAACAAATTATTAGCGAGCATGATTCTAGCAGCTTTAGCAATTAGTATAGTCCAAGACATGTATCCCGACACACAATAAAGCAATTCAACATAGAACACACGATGTAAATGTTTAAGTTGCGCTATTGTTGGTTAACGAGCATAACTCCAGTAATTTTTAAGATATATGTAGTCCGAGAAAATATTGCGACACGCAAGAAAAATATTAAGAAAATTCACCATAGTAAATGCGGTTCAACCGACTTGATTGCGCTAAAGATGGCAACATGTTCTAGCACAAAAATATTGCTGCTAAAAGGGAAATATAATTACAAAATAAACAATTTGTAGCTATAGCGTCCAAACAATAAATACATTCAATAACGCAATCTAAGCAGTTGCATTGTGTGTACTATGTTGAATTGCACTTATACTTTTATTGTGTGTAATTATACATCTCTTAGACTATACTAATTGCAAAAGCTGCTGGAATCATGCTCGCTAGCACGATTCTAGCAGCGAAGAATAATTCTGTGTGTTTTAATCAGTTTGTGATTTCGGTTAGAGCCAACGAAAAATTTTTTACGTGTAGCATAAATCAACACATTCAACGGAAGCTTCACTAGTTTTGGTTTGAACCAACGGGCTCAGCATTTATAGACTGCCAAATAATAAAAGTAAACGGCAATGTAATGCCACGACATTGACAGCAAATCCACTTCCAAGTCTGTGACTGACAGTGATTATTAAAGAAAATCTCGGTCTATTTTCAGAACACAAAATGTAGCCCTTAAACCCTAAGAAGGCTGTCACTCTTTGCGGAGTAATCAGCAACGTTCCCAAACATCACTAATAAGTTTGTGAAGGTCGCTGGTTGAGCCATGCTTTTGGTTAGCAGAAGTTCAAACTGAGCAAGTTTCAGGTTTTTAACGCAACCCAGTGCCACCAGAATAGATATTTGTATTAAAATAACGAATATAAAGAAAGAGGTTGTTTTGGTTACCAACTTGAAAAAGGTGACAGTGATTTTAAAAGTGACGACAGTGATTTTAAAAGGGACTATTCTGACGATGACTTTGTGTGGTAGGACCCCCTAAAGTAGATATATATGCCTAGCTAAAAATCTGAGAGAATATAGTAGGGATATCTGTTGCAGTTGGCAAATGCATCGACCAATGAGAATCATTGTCAGTTGTCTGAAGGTCTGGAGTTCTGAATGGATTTTCCAATATAAATATTGAATCATCCCTCACAACATTTATTCCTATTACAAATCAATTATTTGTACTGCTAAATTTGGTTTAATGAAAAAGAGCACTTTACATGAATACTAAAAATCAGTCAAGTACAAAAAAATTAGGATTGTAAAAAAAATTGAACTCTCAAAAAAAGCTTCAGGTTTCAAAGATCTAATCGACTAAAGAATTGCATGAAAGAATGTCTAGTGAGCTCGATAGACTCCAGCCCTCTTTCCACATATACTTTGCAAGTGAGAATTTCTTTTTTATGCATAAATAGTTATTTTTTGAAGTATTGTCAATCATCTTAAACTTGAATTTGATATGAATAAATTGGAACAGGGATATTCGTTATATTCGTTGGAATCTATTGTTTAAACCAATCACAGATGCATCAGTTCCTGCTCTATCAAACGTGGACCAAAACGTTTGCTTAGATACAATAAACTGGCAGTGCATTGATTAGCACATGACACATACCATCGATATGTTTAACCAACATTTAAAGTGTCACAAAGTCTTTTTAATGGAAAAAAAATTACAGTTATAAAAAAATATTATCTGTAAGATTATCTGTAAGATTTACTGTAAGATCTATTTTGTAAAATTACGAGTACCAGTTATTTCCCGCTCTCTAATATTTACACAGATTTACATACTTTGAAAAAGATAAATCTAGATTTACATTATCTTATTACGTTCATGAACTTCTCATAACTTTTGAAGTTAATAACAAATTTTTTTAATGTTTTTTCATTATTGTTAATATTTCAACTTGAACTTTTTAGACCTATTTAGAGTATTGTGTTTAAAATTTGAACATTATTCATTTTCCAAAACTGTTTTTATTACTTAGTTAGTTTCCAATCTTTATCATTTACATTAAATTTTTATTTCACAACATTTGGCTGACATGGTTTAAAAAAATTTCAAATACAAAATACTACCACTTTCTGTCATTTTTTTCCATTATTCTTGTAAATACATGCATTCTCAGAGATTACCCGTTGTCTAATGCCTCCAAAGAAAAGAACCTGTAGTAATAAGTTCACTGCCTATATATATTTATATATATATATACCGAGTATAGTATACCAATATGTTTACTATATATATAGGTGTGTGTCTATATATATATTTATATATATATAAATATATATATATGTATAGGAGTGTATAGGAGTATATATATATATATATATATATATATATATAAATGCTGGGATGTAAGAACAACCGTAATCCCAGTAGTCATTGGGGCACTGGGCGCAATAACACCAGCGCATAAAATGTGGCTTGCCCAAATACCAACAACAATCAACTCAGGTGAGTTGCAGAAAAGTGCGCTATTGGGAACAGCTAAGATCTTGAGACGAGTGCTCAAACTCCCAGGTCTCTGGTAGGAGACCCGAGTTAGAGCAGAATTTACCACCCATACAGGGTATCCGGGGTGAGGAAACAATTTTTTTATATATATATATATATATAGGACTAGAAATTTCACTGTCATACAGCCCACGACCAAAGTAATATTGGAAAAAAGAAAGGGTACTGATGGTTGAGAAATGCAATATTAGCAGTCAAATGGCACAGCAGTGCAATAGGATAACTGCAATGGTAGCTGTAATGTACTGGGTGAGGGTGTTATTATATACAACAAACAGCAATAATGAAAGGAAAAGATTATATATTTATATATCTCCCCCTGCAATAGGAGAAATGCAAAGTTGGCCAATATTAGAAGTAAAATGCACTGATATTATTAGAATAACCAATAATATTATTATAATAATAATATAAAACCAATGCACAGTTTTGTTTACTTTTCAAAACGTAATAGCTATCAATATCACGAAATTGTGATGTTTATATAGATTTTTAAAAAATCTGTACTATGTAGTCATTGTTCTGTAGTCATCCGAACTTATAATTAATTTTTGTAATAATCTCATGAGAAAACGAAAAAATTGAAATCGGCAAAAATGAAACGATTTCTGTACTTCTATGTTAGTCGACAAAACCTTCGGCAATTCGACAATGCCATAGACTGGTAAAATGTGCACGTTATTTTTTCGCAAAATGCGCACGACTTCATCGTTCTATTCTCCGTCGACCGCCGTTTCAATTTCCGGTCTAAACTTTTATTAAACCGAGCTTTTCAAGCGTTTTGTGACGATTTCCGTCCTGATAAATCTGTCTATTTGTGTATAATCCGATCAGATGGGTAAGCTTTAAGATGATTTCGAGAATATACAAATACTTGGGAACATATTTAAATAGGCCTATATGTGTTTTGTATTGTTATTATACTTTAACTAATCTACAAAACGATGGTGAAATTTGTTGATGAAATTTTCATACAAGGGTTTGTCTCATTGTTGATGAATAATTTCCGTAAGTTGTGTGCACATGAATTTATCATAAAAACTCCCTAACTTCGCATCCGCTCGTTCGGTCGTGGGATAACTTAGGTATATACAATGTATATCAATATACAATATATATATATATATATATAAAAAAATTGTTTCCTCACCCCGGATACCCCGTATGGGTGGTAAATTCTGCTCTAACTCGAGTCTCCTACCAGAGACCTGGGAGTTTGAGCACTCGTCTCAAGATCTTAGCTGTTCCCAATAGCGCACTTTTCTGCAACTCACCTGAGTTGATTGTTGTTGGTATTTGGGCAAGCCACATTTTATGCGCCGGTGTTATTGCGCCCAGTGCCCCAATGACTACTGGGATTACGGTTGTTCTTACATTCCAGCATTTTTCAATTTCTTCTCCAAGAGGGAGATATTTTTCTACCTTTTCTTTTTCTTTGCTGGCTATATTGTAGTCATTGGGTACTGCTATATCTATTATAGTAGCCCTCTTGTTCTCCTTGTCTACCACCACTATATCTGGTTGGTTTGCTAGGACATGCTTGTCAGTTTGGATGTGGAAGTCCCAGAGGATCTTAGCGCGGTCATTTTCATTGACCTTACCAGGAGCTTCCCACCAGTGTTGTGGTTTATTAAGGCCATACTCATCACATAGACTTCTATACACAATACCTGCGACATGATTATGCCGCTCAGTGTATGCGTTCCCTGCTAGCTGTCTGCGTCCACTGATGATGTGTTGGATGGTCTCAGGTGCATCTTTGCACAGTCTGCATCTAGGATCGTCTCTAGTGTGATAGATTTTCGTTTGGAGTTGCCTTGTTGGGAGCACTTGCTCCTGGGCTGCCATGATTAGCGACTCTGTATTGACCGTTAGGTTTCCTTTGTTCAGCCACATATATGTCTGGTGAAGATCGCCAACCTTAGATATTTGTTGGTGGTAAGCACCATGAAGAGGTTTCGTATGCCAGTCAATTTCCTCATCATCAGGGCGTAGGTCCGTTGTAAGAGCAGCCGATTGAAATTCAGCTAGCAAATTATCTGAGATGGCCATGGAGGCTGCATATGCTTTGATGCTTTGCTCCTCCTCTTTCACTGTCTGCTGTACACTTTTGAGTCCCCTACCGCCATCTTTCCTATCAAGATACAATCTAATAGTATCAGATTTTGGGTGGAGTGCTCCATGCATGGTCAGCAGTTTACGAGTTGCTATATCTGTTTCTTTGATGGCTTCCTCAGTCCACTTTATTATGCCTGCTGGATATCTTATTACTGGCAGTGCGTAGGTATTTATTGCCATGATTTGGTTCTTGGCATTGAGCTGGATCCGTATGACCCGTTTCTTGTATTTGGTAATGGCTTTGTGACGTACCTCGGCTTCGTGGTTGATGTTGCTTTGCATAATCCCCAAGTACTTGTACCCTTCTTCTATATCTTTGATGGTACCATTTGGCATTCTTAGGCCATCTGTGAGCATAGAATGGCCTTTCTTAAGAATTAGCCTTCAACATTTCTCAATACCGAAGGTCATTCCGATGTCCTTGCTGTATACCTGAGTGAGGTGTATTAGCGAATCAATGTCCCTTTCTTTGTTAGCGTACAGCTTGATGTCATCCATGTAGAAGAGGTGGTTTATCTTGGTGCCACTCTTAAACTGGTACCCATATTGAGTCTCCTCCAGCATATTGCTTAGAGGGTTTAGGCATATGCAGAAGAGCAGCGGTGATAATGAGTCACCTTGATAGATGCCTCGCTTAATTTGTACACTCGCCAGCTTTTTGCCATTAACCTCCAGTTCCGTCTTCCATTTGGTCCTTGACATCTTGATGAATGCCACAAGAGCAGGGTGAACATTGTACATACTGAGGCACTCAAGTATCCAACTATGGGGAATTGAGTCATAGGCCTTTTTGTAGTCAATCCAAGCCATGGCAAGATTGGTTTGCCTTCTTCTGCTGTTTTGACAGACCGTCCGATCCACCAGTAACTGATGTTTAGCTCCTCGGGTGTTGCGCCCAATTCCTTTCTGAGCACTGGTCATATAGTGACTCATGTGCTCTTCCAGTTTGTCTGCAACTATTCCTGAGAGCAGTTTCCAAGTGGTGGGCAAGCACGTTATTGGTCGATAGTTTTTGGGAATCGGCCCCTGCTTTGGATCTTTTATCAGAAGCACAGTTCGTCCTTTGGTCAGCCATTCTGGATGGTCACCTTGTTCTATTAGGTATTCCATCTGCTTAGCCATTCTAGTGTGAAGTGATGTCAATTTCTTTAACCAGAAGGCTTGAATCATGTCATGGCCAGGTGCTGCCCAGTTCTTCATACGCTGCACTCTGCACTTATATATATATATATATATATATATTTTATATATATATATATACATGTATATATATATAAGTATATATATATATATATATATATATACATATATATATATATAAGTATATATATATATATAAATAGGATAACTTATGTATATATATATAGGATAACTTAGGTATATATATTGTGTGTATTCAGTTTTACTTTTTAATTACTCATGTTTATTTGGATTATTTGTTTTTGTTGCTTTTTGGAAGCAGGTGGCAAGTTAGGAAGATTACCAACATGTTTTTTCTGTTGCAATATTTTATCTTATGGGTTTTTGTTTGTTTTTTGAAGTATGAAAAC
Source organism: Watersipora subatra (assembly GCF_963576615.1). Lineage (NCBI taxonomy): Eukaryota > Metazoa > Bryozoa > Gymnolaemata > Cheilostomatida > Watersiporidae > Watersipora > Watersipora subatra. The sequence goes on along the minus strand of NC_088712.1, from coordinate 51,508,250 downwards.
CAATAAATATATAATTACTTGTTCTATATATAAATAAGTTGCATCAGCATGCCAGTAAATTGACATACAAGCTTAGTTCCGGAATGCATTAAGCTCGTAAGTCGAGTTTGACTGTACTTGGTATAGGAGCATTTCATATGCTATTTATATCATCATATCATATCCTTAGTATTGGAGCATTTTATATACTCAAAGCCAGAGCATATCATACACTTGGAATACTGTATGAGCATTTCATATCCTTAATACTGAAGCATCTTATATACTTAGGGTAGGAGCGTCTCATATACTTAGTACATAACCATCTTATATACATTAATTAATATTGGAAAGTCTCATTTACTTGATATTGGAACATTTCACGTATGTGATATAGAAACCTTTCATGTATACAAGCATTTCATACATTTTGTAACTGTCATTTGTTATATTTGGTTTACTAACATCACATGTACATTGTATAGCGCTTGAAAGGCAAAGTGATGAAGTTTCATTTTCAAATCAATTATGCAACTAAACAGAAATGATACCATTTAATATCACCGCACCTGATTCTGCATTTAAATGCAATAAATATATACTAAATATATAAGTTAATCTATAACTACAAAGTAACTTGTGACTCCTATATTTTTGTAGGTCATTTTTCTGCAGTTATAAAAACTTGTTTCATTGTCTTTATGAAAATTTTTCAAACCTCTCTAAAATGGTTAATTGCAACTTTCATAATTTGGCTATGCCTCACACTTGTATGGAGTCAACAAGCACTGTAATAAAAAGCTTACATATTTACATATGTAAATTTTCACCTTATTCTTTTTTCATGAGACCCTAATGAAATAGAGCACACTTTATAGGATACACACAATCTTCCACATTTACCTTGCATATTGGTCTGCATTAATCAGTTGGTGTTTTCTGGTTTACAGTGGTACTCCGAGGAAACACGGTGTTAGCGAATACCAACACGTACACCCCAACAAGAGATGATAGAGAAGGCCTTACTTTGATATGCAGGAATACATCTCATTCAAACTTTGAGAAAGTCTACCCTAATATTGTCAAACAAGAAATTACACCGGATCCACGCTGTAGGTCTACAAGTGTTTTAGTGCATAACAAGAATACTCTGTGTTTATAAAATGAGAGGATAACAACTTTAGACCTAGTGGTTTTTAGCTTTACATAAACTGCATATTATGTTTTAATTGTCATACGATGTATTATGTAGTTTAACTGTTCTGTTTAGTAAATCAAAACTAACTTACGGCCATAGTTTCAATAAACATGATAGGTTCGAGGCACACCGAAAAAATTCTATAATTAAATGATCAGACTATTAGGTTGCTTTGTAGTTAGCTACATCATAAAGTTAGTTTGTTTGTCCCAAGACCAAACACGAGCAAAGCAATTGTTTGGGAGATATATGATGAATGCATATGTGCACACAACTCACAAAATTATTCATCAACACCGTCGCAAACGCTTGTACCAAAATCTCATCAACAACTTTAACCATTTTTCAATGGAGTCGTTTAAGTATAATAACAATACAGAACACATTTAAACCTATTTAAATATATTACCAAGTCTTTATTATTTGTAGACAATATCCTAAACCTTACCCATCTGATCGGATCATACCAAAATAGACAGATTAATTTGACCTAAAATCGCAATAAAACTCTTGAAAAGCTTTTTTAATCATAATTAAGACCGACCAACGATACGCCAATAAAGCCATGTGACAGATAGTAGAACTATTTAGCAGTGCGCATTTCACGAGAAAACCGTGCTCATTTTACCAGTCAATGAGTTCGTTTAATTGCCGAAAGTTTCTAATATTTTCCGTTTTTAACATTCTGCAAAAATATTTAATTATAAGAATAATTATTTGATTTTATAAAATTATTATAAGATTTAATTATAAGAATAATATTTCAAAATTATTTATCCGAAGGTTTCTGTAATAAACGTAGACTGTTTGAGGCGTAGACCGATATACAGGTATGAAATTGTGGTACACAGTTCATCAGCCTATGTTTTTTTTGTCCGATTACCTAAAGTTTAAAATGTTAGCCAAAATTCTTTACATCTTTTGTACAAGCTAGTGCCAAACTACAATGCCCCTTTATGATGAGAACTTTATTTTTTGTATTTTGCTCTAGTTTGCAGAAAACTTCTACAAGCATGAACGCTCACACTTGCTTTCTGTTAAAGATCGCTATCAAAACCATTCTACCTTCAACGCAACCAACTTTCAAACTGTGTATATTACACACAACAGCTTGCCATTTTACTTCTATTATTGCATTTCAGAGATATAATAAACATATTTCCTTTTTACAGTGGTTAAATTACATGCATTACTGTAGGTTAGGTCTACACTTTTAACTAATATATATTTTATTGTTGAAAAACGTACATTTGAGATAGTAGTTTCTGTCAATTCTTGCTGACAACTACTTTTTCAACAACCAGCACTACCCTTTCCATTTTTTTCATTTTCACTTATTCCATTATCAGGTCGTGGGCGGTATGACAGGGGAATTTTTAGTACAATAATAAATTGGAAAAAAATACTCTTAATTTATGGTCAAAGACTCAGCAAAAGCGACAGTTGTTTAATATTATTGGTAATTAGTGTATTAACATAACACGATCAGGGTTTATTTTAAAGATATTGACTTTGAAGAAGGACATTCTGGAGAACAATCTCTGACCCTCAACCCCGACTTTGATCAGCCACTTGAATGCAGTATCATTGGAGCTGGTTTTACCATTAGGTGGGACTGTAATGAGGTCTATACATCAAGGAATGGCAAAGAAACTGTTATTCCTGCTGATTCAGCAAGTGATGAAGATCAAGAAGAAATGTCTTGCGCTGGAACTGTTGAAGGAACAGGTATATTATCTCTTATTACATGATGTATTCAACAGGTAGATATTCATATGCCATAGAGTTACCATAACAGTTTGTTTAAAAGTGTGAAATCATCAGGGACTTTAACCAGTTCTTTACATAAGGATTAGTATTCTTGGTTTGATAATCAAGTGCTGAAATAAAATAATGTAAAACTTCTAATTGAACGCCACCTCTATTTGGCCTACATTATGAGAGAAGTGTTAAACAATAGAGCACCACCCTTTGTTTGAATGCCACCTCAATTTGACCACCATTTTGACATTATTTTATCTTTATGACTTTATATTATCCAGCAATCAATAGAAAAATGTCCATCAAATCAAATTAACAATGAATCATTTGCATCAAAAGCAATTGATTCTCTCACTGTCCAACTGCAAAACTTTTTGATTTTGTTCGTTCAAACTGAAAGCAACATCATAGAAATAGTTGATAGCAATCGCAAGCTAATATTAGTTCTTTATATTATGTGGTCTTAATACTTTGGAAAAAATAAAGAGCGGCTTACATTTACACCTATGAGTAGTACATGTAAACCATTATATTGGTTGTAGACAAACTGTTACGTTTAGCAAGCAAAACTTTTATGTGTTGAATTTATGCTACATGCAACGCTCAAGTTTTGATTTGCAAAAAATTGTATGGATGTTAATATCAAATAGTTATGCAATGCAAAATAATATTTGGCGTTAGAGAACATTGTAGAAGTATTGGACAACTAGAATATGGTTGTCTCATCGAAAGCAACAACCAAAACACAGCTCTCCAAGCAAACAATGAAAAAATTTTTTGTTTTAAAAGTGTGAGAGTGAGTGAGAGTGAGAGTGAGTGAGAGTGAGTGAGAGTGAGTGAGAGTGAGTGAGAGTGAGTGAGAGTGAGTGAGAGTGAGTGAGAGTGAGTGAGAGTGAGTGAGAGTGAGTGAGAGTGAGTGAGAGTGAGTGAGAGTGAGTGAGAGTGAGTGAGAGTGAGTGAGAGTGAGTGAGAGTGAGTGAGAGTGAGTGAGAGTGAGTGAGAGTGAGTGAGAGTGAGTGAGAGTGAGTGAGAGTGAGTGAGAGTGAGTGAGAGTGAGTGAGAGTGAGTGAGAGTGTGAGAGTGAGAAAGTGAGAGAGTGTGGGAATGAGAGAGTGAGAGAGTGAGAGAGTGAGAGAGTGAGAGAGTGAGAGAGTGAGAGAGTGAGAGAGCGAGAAATTGAGAGAGTGAGAGAGAGATTGAAAGAGGAGAGAGTGAGAAAGAGAGTGAGAGAGTGAGTGAGTGAGGGAGTGAGGGAGTGAGTGAGTGAGTGAGAGAGAGAGAGTGAGCAAGTGAGAGTGAGCGAGTGAGAGTGAGCGAGTGAGAGAGTGAGTGACAAAGGGAGAGAGTGTGAGAGTGAGAGAGAGTGAGAGAGAATGAGAGAGAAAGAGTGAGAGAGGAGAATTAGAGAGAGAGTTAGAAAGTGAGAAAGAGAGTGAGAGAGAGAGAATGAGAGAGCGAGAAATTGAGAGAGTGAGAGAGAGATTGAAAGAGGAGAGAGTGAGAAAGAGAGTGAGAGAGTTAAAGAGTGAGAGAGGGAAAAAGTGTGAGAGTGAGAGAGAGAGTGAGAGAGAGTGAGAGAGGGAGAGGGGGAGAGAGGGATAAAGGGAGAGAAGGAGAGATTGTGAGAGTGTGAGAGTGAAAGAGTGAGAGAGTGAGAGAGGGAGAGAGATAGAGTGTGAGAGAGAGGGAGTGAAAGAAGAGAGAGAGAGAGAGAGAGAGAGAGAGAGAGAGTGAGAGAGTGAGAGAGTGAGAGAGTAAGAGAGTGATGGAGTGATGGAATGGGAGAGTGTGACAGTGAAAGTGGGTGAGAGTGGGAGGGCGAGAGAGAGAGAGAGAGAGAGAGAGAGTGAGACAGAAGTATCAATTATACAGTACGATGTTTGCTTAACAATTTTTTACAATGAAATACATTAAAATGGAGCATTGCAATGTAGTCTAATTTGAGAACTTTGACAGTTAAGATTCAAATCATGCACGAATGGAGATTTTCACATCAAGCTAATCAGCTTTTTAACTTTTGTTTCATAGTTATGCGAATTGATACAGCATTTCGCAAAATAGCCAAGCATTGCGCAACACACTTCGCAAATTTCACATTAAAATTCTTTTGCTAAAAGTAGAATGAGCTGCGCAGTTTCAGACCCCCTCACTTCTCGCTAGACAATTATTACACTACACAAAGTAGAGCTCTATACGTTCAAATTTTAACTAACTTTGATTTTTTGCATACAGATTAACTCATTAAGTCTATTCAATGATTACATGTAAGTTTGCATTTACAAGTTCCAATTTTACCCCTTCTTCTTTTATGATCTCTACCTTCAGGGAGTTTTTACCTATGCTTGTGTTTATAGCAGGATTGAAACCTAAGAAATATAATTTCATTATCAACTGGCGAACGGATAGTGCTACCCCTACCAACCCATCAAGAGCGGATAAAAAAGATTCAAGTCTCGGAGCTACCATTGGAGGTTCATTCGATGCGGGTGTATTGGTTATCCGAATGGTTGCTTTGGCAGGATTTGCAATAAAAAAACGAACAGGTAGGAGCAAAAGATTTATTAATAGTTTTATATACTATTCATTTTGTATTTGCTGGGCACATACTATTGGGGTGAGATGAATTTATTCAGAAAGCCAGACAATCTAGAAAAAATGTGAGTTTTATAACAGTGCACATTTCTAAACTGGTAGGAAATGTGTATTTTGTTTACCATAGTAAATTAATGTAGCTTACACTACCAGTTTTAATATTTTATTTCAATTAAATTAAAGTATATTTAAGGTTTTTCTATGACAGAAATAGTACAATTTTCTTTCCTTTCAGGACCAAAGTTTGACTACTATTCAACTACTACAACTTCACAGGATTGGCTGATTCATGTTTCTGAGAAATAATTTGTTAGTTTGTTATAATATATTATAACATATTATATGTTAAAATATATCAAATTAAGAATTTATTTGAAAATAAGCCTTTTACTAGAAATGAAAGAATTGGTCATCTAAACTTCAGTTCTCCTAAAACAGGCTTGATTTTATGTATCCATTGTGTGCTCATATTTACCAGTTACATTCACATTAATGCTTCAAAGAACCAGAAATTGTTTGTTTTTATATAATGTTACATTGCTCAACAACTTACATTGCTCAACCACAAGGTGTTAATATACTGTTTTGCTTGACAATGTTTCAACAGTACATTTTAAGTACAGCTATTCAGTGAAGATAAATTATTTAGCATTAGTATTTACGTACAGTAATATATGTATTACTCATGTTCTTACACAGAAACATGTATAGTAAGGAAATAGTAAGTAATGAGTTGGTAGAGCTGGTTTCCTTTTAATACGTTGTTACTAAACTGACCTTTTTATGAAAAAATAATAGAACTTGTTTTATTGCTGATTGACTGTAGTTATAACTAATCAACCATAGAAACTCACTACAAATGCAACAGTGCGAAATATTTCATTTTTCACGAAAAAAATAAAAGAGATTTATGAAGATATAAAGCATTATTTGGTCTCAAAGAGTTGCACTTTATCTTCTGGGTGTGACAGGTAAACTGACATTTTATTTTAGCTTTTAGTTTTAAAAGGTTTTTGCAGTTGGGTATACAGCAAGAACATTAACAACAGAGTTATGAAAAGATATGACAAAAATCTACGAAAAATACTTTTGAAAAAGTGATATTTCTCTTAAATGTTTTTTTTAATTTCCTTGGAAACTAGTATTATCTTTAGCTGCTTTACAGTCTATTCATGTTGATGATATTGAATTATGTTCATGATAGGAACAATGGAGAGTCATATTGCTGGAGCTAGAGTTGCTGGAAGAAATGCACAGGGGTTTGTATTCAATCCATCTTTTTAATATCAGTGACTGTTACTTCTCTTGTTTGACTTATATACAAGGTGGGAAGTACTAATTGCAAAATCCTAACTCACCAGCTAATAAACTGATAGACCTTGATCAGCATATGTGGATCATAAAGTATGTCACTAGAAAGTAGAGATGCCCTGATTATAAGTTCATTAGCCGACTCTGATGCCGATCCGATATACCGATTTTTATAGAAAAATATTCCGATGCGATATTTTGTGTTAAATAGAAAATTGTTAATTTTATTGTAGAAAATATAAATAATAATGCATATTTCTGTTTGTATTCATTATTAGAACAAAAATATATATGAACACTCTTACGATTCAAAGCCTTTAATATATAATTTATACACACGTTTCTCATTTACCATACTTTCTGTAATAATGAAGTCTTTCTTCTAATGCCAAACAAACTGTGAACGCCAGGATCAAATTTGGGCAAACGATGGATACCTTTATGCAGTGTCTGCTCAAATTACATTAATAATGCTAGTAATTAAGAGTATTACACTGCATTCTTGTTTCTATTTTGTTTGTTGTTCGTGATTGGCTGCAAAAATATCATCACTGTAATTGAGAAATACTACACGATCATTTTCTGACTAAAGCATAGAGGTTTCTCAGCTGCGTTCATGTTGGTCAATCTATTATAGACATGAAATAAATATGTAGTGTGACAGGTCCAAACTCATTGGATAAGAGTGAGGAACTTGCAGCTGATAATTTTTATTAGTCTGGCAGGCTGAAATACGGTTTTCTACTAATTGGTTGATCTGTGAAAGTATCTAAAGTTTCAGATTTTTTTAAAAGATGATTGGAAAATGCTGATTCAGATATTTAACACCCTTATCGGCACGGTTTTCGAGTCCAACACTGAAAAAGGGGCAACTATTTTTTGAAAGCATCATAAACGAACTTTACTATTATAAGATTGTCATGTCCGCCTGTCTGATACACTAGTTGAAGGTTATACAAAATGTTGCATTTTATGGGATTCAAACTCCCAATATTATGTTTGCTAAATTAACTTCTCAACAGCTTCACCAGTCAACTGCTCTCTGGTGATGCGATATAATTGTGCAAATAGTTATTATTCCCCCTTAACCAGCATGCTTAATGATTTCTAGCCCACCAAAAATGCCAGGTTACTAAGGTTTAATAATAAGTCAACAGTAACAATTTATTGAATGTTTCACACAATCATTTTAGTTCTTCATTATTTTGAATTTGTTGCTTAGTCCCTAGTTTTTAGACTTTTACCAAACTTATAACTTGTCTGTTTCCAAACTCATTTTACATATGACGCTGAAGTGAGACACAATTGCCCAAATTATTGTTGATATCATTTTGTGAAAAATGATCTAGCCCTAATATGGGAGGGACAGAAATAGAGTTAACAGTGTTCATAGAGTTTCGATTAATACATCATTTAGCATGGGAAATTAGGAAATGTGCGTATAAAGTACATATTAAGCGCTTTGAATCGTAGGAGTGTTCATAGAATCCTGGTTAGACATTTGGGTTGCCAACCTGTTGTTGCAATATCAAGATTTTAATAGCTATGGCCAAGCAGGCAGCCATCCAAACAGACAACGACAGCTGGACCTACATTGATATTTAATCATATAGATTTGTAATAACATTGTTGAGCCTTCTTAAGTGATATCATTGATTAAAATTACAGGATGTTGTCAATTTGTGACTCTGATCCCTTCATAAGATGCTGGGTAACTCTGTTTCAGTTTAAGTCGAAACATCCTGAGCAAATTACTCTGCATGTACTGTAATAAAGATTACTGTAAGCATTTTATTTTCAAGAATGGTAGCCATGGTTGAACAAATAAGACTAAGTCTCCGGCAAATATATTCTGTTTCACCGTTTTAGTTCACTTGACCAAATTTATTTTCGCCCCTACCAAGTTGGCCTTCTGTGAAGCCGTAACATTAAAATAATCTGTTTTATGCATCGTTTACCATAAAGTTATCATAGTTTTACCCACAGTAAATAAAAACTAATTATCAAAAAGGTGAGAGAAAGAGCACAATAAGTAATGAAAATGTTGTATCACCAAAACTGAATGACTCGCTAATGTTGTTTTCCTCTCCGAGCAAACACATCAAATATTATTCAATTTGCTAGATGAAACTAGTTTGTGATGATCTGTGGTGTTCATTAGAAACTATGTTAAATATTATTTTAGTTATTTTCATGGGGCGGGTTTGTAACCTTAAAATATTGAAAGGTTAGACTGTGGTAACACAAAGACTCTCTGTTCTAAAGCTCAAATTTGACTACATGATTCAACAATCCACAGTTGGTTTATAAAAAGACATTTTATAGGAATCAGCAACTTCTAGGTTCAGGCTCTGGTTTACATTAGGTAGTTTTAAGAAGAAAAGTCTCGCATGGTTTGGGTTCAGAGGTTAATATTATCAGTATTGTAGTCATTTTGCCTTTATTTAAGCTTGATAATAGGTATCTCTGCTGTAGCGAACTGTTCAGGCCAGCAACAAAATGCACAGCATGACTCAGCTTTTTGTCCCACTTTAAGAAAAGTTATCATTTTTAATAAATCTTGTAAATTCTTTAATTTTTTAGCACGTAATTATTTTAAACAAAATTTGCACTGTCAAGGCGATATATTTCTTTGTGTTTTATACTATCACGGTAGATTCTGTAAGGTCTGTGTTGTTTGTTGCAGAGCTTCAGAACCTCATACAACGCCAACAGCTAATTAGTTTCATTGTAAAACAAATTATTTGGATAAAAAGTAAGTTCATTCAATTTTTACTAAACTTGCCACTTGCCAACTCTTTTTAAGGTATCTTTCACTTCATGAAAAATAAATTTGAGAGTACACTTTTTGAAGGTTTACTTTGTGTAACACCTCATGGCCTTAAAGTTAACAGTTTGTCAAATTTGTTTCATAACTCAAACACAGGCACAGACTGTTTATACATGAGCCGTTATTTACCGCTGGATACCCTTTTGCTTCTTTACCTAAAGCCCTGCCGACCATAAAATGTTTGATGAAGCATAGTTTTTGAAGAATTTTTGAGAGGTTCAGTTGTTGTTTTTATTTAATATCTTCTACTTCTATAGTAGTTGTAGTATAATAGTAGTAGTAGATATAGTAGTATAGTGAAGTTGTGTACCGCATACTGCAAATATGTGGTAGATTCTCAAATAAAAATTATTAGGTGTTGAAATAGGTTTAAAAACTTTTTGTCATGTTGGAGAAATCTGGTAACAGATATAAAGACCATGATTTCACAAAACTATTAATTCATTAGCTTTGTTTACCAAAAATTTTCTACTTTCTCCTTGTTATTTTTAGACTAAAAATGATGAAGCGATTATTCAAGTAAGCGGTAATAAAAACTCAAAAAGTTACTTTGAATTGAAGTGATATTTCTTCTCGTTTGTTTGTCATCTCAACCAACAGGGATCTAAGCAAAACTTGTGTTTTTCTTTTTGTTTTCTTTATTCAATAAAGTGATCAACTATTCTCTCAATCCATGAAAATCTTTTAAGCTGATTAATAACAATCTAGGAGCCTAACCTAACATAGCGAGTTAAAACTTCTCGATATTTGATAATTCAAATACTTTTATGTACACGCAGTAACTATTATATATTCATGCAATTTCATTGACAGTTGCAAATCATGCAACTTCTTTTTGATTGGCAGTCTATCTGATAACATTGAATGACACAGCAAAGTTCTTGAATAGATAAAAACACATACGAGTTGTGTTATTCTGCACTATATGTACTTGCAAAACATACCAAGTGTCACAACTCTAAGCCTGGAATAACAATAGTCCATATTTAATATCTTAGCTCATTTTTTATGAATAAAACTTTACGACAGCAGGGCAACAGACATGTGAGACTGAATCTAGACCAAGTACTTGTCATTTCAGTAAGAGTGATCAGCTATAAATCACCATCACCTCTGCATTTCATTGAATTCATTGCTCATGCTTAATTTGCTATTCGTGATGCATGTCAAATGTCTAGCGAATTAAAATCTCCATAAATATTGCTTATTTTTAGTGCAGAAAATTGTGCATAACCACACTGAACTTTGAAAAATAGTCTTCCTGTGTTTTGCCAAATGAATTAACTGTGTTCAGGCGTTTTGAGCTTTTATTTTATACAGAAATGAAGCAAATAAACTTGGTCTTTCAAAATATTGATTTTTAAATTTATCTAATAATAAAACACTGTTCATTTTGTAATTCTGCTTAAAATTATTGCACAGATAAGATGATATCAGTTGTAGTTGAAGGATTTTATAAAGGAATGATGTGTGGGAGACTCAATCTCATGGCACTTAACTTGGTCGTCTAGTACTTTACTCTGTGTACTAGTTCAATCTCTGGATGTACTGAGTAATCTTTACTACTGTAAAATGACAGTGTAATGGGGTTAAAATAGTCTCACATGTAGAAAGAGTTGCTAGATTGGTCTGAAAGAGTTCCGTGTTTTAACTGCAGCTTATTTAATGTTAAAAGCATTGCCTGCCTCTCAAACCCAACTGTGAGGAACTGAATACAAATGTTAATATTACCGAAACTCTGATGTTTTAATATAAGTGTAGAGCAATTAATAGAAAGTCTATTTGAGTATAAAACGAAAATCTAGCTTTAGTTTTGCATCATTAGAAGAGCGTTTGACTGAAGTATTAAAACATGCGTAGTAGTCCTCTCATCTCCAGTAGCATATTCCTACGTCACAAGTCAATGTAAACTATTCACTTCAAACTTGAACCGATAAATACATTAAACTGATAAAATGGGAAAACTTTATGTCTATTCTATTTATTCCACTATTCATTTTACTAACTATGAATTTCCTGTCAGTTCAGTCCGCTGTGAGTCACCCTCAGACATCCCAATAAAGCACAGAGTGTAACCGTGTACATAACTATGTGGATATGCCAGCGCATGATTCATCGATGAAGGTGATAAAGTAGTGGGCTACAAAGCCTAATGTTGTGAATTCGAATCCTAAAGGGTGATACATTTTTGGCCCTTAACTGTGGCTTTGAAACAAACAGGTTTAGTTTTTATTATCATAAAAGTTAGAGTTAAGACTATCAAAGCTAATAGGAAACTGAATAGAGAAAGTAGATGAACAGACAGACAAGATCATTCACTTCCATCCAATTACTTTTACTATGGGTAGCTAAAGTTTGTTCATAACCTATTTTTATTAAAAAATAATTGTAAGAAATTAAATTGTAAAAACCATTTTAACAATTTATTGTGTTTTGATAGAGAGAAAACAACATACACAACATGTGACTTGCTTTTTATAATTTTAAAACCTATTTGCTAACTACAAAATAGTTAACGAAAGACAGAATTTTTCCTTTATGTCACGCTAAGATTGCAATTACAAACATTTTACAAAAATCATATTTACTAACTTTTCTCTGTTTTGTATGCTTCATTGAAAAGAATCTAATATGGTGCATGGGTAGGAGGCAGAGGATTGTGGGATAGGAAGAAGGAAGGTCTGTAGCTGTTAAATCTGTACAGTGTCCGAAGTCTATTAGAAATATTGATTCCTTTAAAGGTGGAGTCATTTGATATATTCCTTAAAGGTAGGTCAGGTGTTTGATATTATATCGGCTTGGCAAATTTATACAAAGTTGTAAATGTAATTTATCAGTTGTTACAAATGCTGTATTGTTACCTAAAACATGACTAAGCAGTTACTGTATATGGCATATATTTAAAAATAACTCTATTATGTAAAATAAACACCTTTTTCACCACTATTGTTTAAAAGGCTGAGATGAAAAACCCACCAGTTTTAAGAACTTTTTTACAGGGTCTGTAGAAAGACCTCTTTTCGAAGCTTATAAAATTGATAAATAAGGTTTATATTTTACCCATTCTAAAAAGGTGTAAAAATTAACCCTTTTTCATTTGTCATTGGTCAAAAAGACACAAATTATTGTACAGATATATAACCTGTTGGTTTTGTATACACTGACAACTCCACCCACATGGTACATGGTAATTGATAGATGAGCGCTTACGAAGAAGTTTTATATATTAGTTAGTAGCTACTAGTAAATAGTCATTCTTTTTGCAACTCTTGGATTTTACTAAGTCTTTTATTCACTCGGTTTTTAATAGAAGAAACATTATCTCTTCTATCATCCTTAGAATATTATTTTCATCAGTAGCAATTCTTGATGAAGCTTATTCTTAGTTCTCCAGGGTTAATTAATTGACTTCTGTAACTTATCATAATAGTATATAGCCTGAAAGTTAACCTAATTATGAAAATGTAAGTACCTCTGTTTCAGCCTAAGTTTATTAAAAGCGTTAAAACTTTCTCGCCGCAGATCTTTAGAAAATCTGCTCTCAAACGGCAGTTCTTACTGTCTTAAACCCTTTGGAATTAATATATTTGCAGATTGAATATCGTGTGAGCATAATTGAGATTATGAAAAAGAATCACATCCGTTCTGAACAAATGTATCACATTTACACATTTAGCAAAACCAACTAAAATATTATGTTATATTAACAGAGTTGTGCATAGTTTTTATTAGTGTAGTGGTATAATTGGTAAGACTTGATAACACAACAACTTACAAGCCGATCATTTGGCAACAGGACTGAATAAAAACACGTCTAATATAGAAACTATTAAATTAAAAATTAGAAAATACTGCATGACATGTAAATGAATGCCCGGCATTACCTCGGAGTAATACCATAGTCTTTGGACAGAAAATCATTTTTTTAATATACGCAACATTTATAATTCCAACCTTTAAACTTCATAACATGAGAAAAGTGTTTTTGAGATGATAAAACATTGAGTTCATAGAAGTGTGTGTATAAAAAACATTAAGTTGCAGGAGAAGCTCGTTGTGATTAGAGTTGTGATGGGAGATACTGGTGCAAGTGTGACATTGAAATATCGGACTGTCCTTGTCTGATACTTTGTTGGACAGAATGAAGAGTTAATGTAGAGGCAGTTATACTAGAGAAAATACAATTGTTCATATAAAAAGTTGTTCAACCTGCAGAGATTTAGCAATCGAACTCTGGAAGAAAAACTCAAATAGGAGGGTAACGGCACAGTGGAAAATTATGAAGTAAATAAAAGTAGGTTATGTTCACAAAATAAACTTCTTTATTTTTTTTTAAATAGTATACAAAAAAGGTAGTACAATAGACTCTTACCATACAGTTTTAATTTGTTTCAGTGTTTGCATCCTAATGCGAATGTGGTATAGATTGTTATCGGAAAAAATCTGTAATAATTATTTAAAGCAAACACCCCTTGGTTAAAATCCTCAATTTTTTATATACTTACTCTAGTCTACAGGCTAAAAATTAGTAACAAAATAATATATTAAAATTAGTAACTGTAATTACTTTTAATAACTCTAGTCTATTTAGTGGTGATGATATGCAATCAAATGTAGCATTTGATGTATTATGTGCAATACGCACTGTAGGGAGTTTTTACTTTTAAGACAGACGTGCATGTATAACATAAACATTAAACTTAACTTAAATGAATTTATGGTAGTTTACTAAACATATACTTACAGCTAAGTTTCACTATCTATTTCACCAAACTAAACTTCCATTGGTCATAGGCTAAAATTTTACTACCGAGCTGTTTTTGGTTTCATTTTTACTACAAAATGATAAAGAGAGAGAGCCTCATATCTCTTTCAGGCGTTGTGAGAGTGACTTTGGCAAATATCGTATCCACATCTTTGTTATTTTGCCTTATGCAGCACACCGGCTGCCAAATTTTATTTCCAGAAAAATTTATGTTACAATTGTAAATCAGAAAAAAACACTAAAAACTCTCATCCTGGTATGGTGAGGAGTGAGAGAACATTGTGTTTTACCTTGTATGGCCAAAAATCATATAACAGGGCATCGTAATCTGAGGGCACTATAACCATAACCTAGCACTGTATTAATTAATAGTAAAAAGTGCACATTTATTGTGTGTAATTGTGAAAAGATATACAGTAGATGATAAGAGTGATAGGTGTGATAAGAACCAATTAGCTTTGTAAGTACGTGATCTGGTGTGCTGACTTGCGATTTAAATGCCAGAGTTAAAACTCAGTATGATCAGACAAATGACAGACATAGATTGACAAACACAGAGATTTATATATGTATAAACTAGCTGTACTTTCCGGCGTTGCCCGGGTAATAACAAATTATTTGGACCAAAAATGGACTGGTATTTAACAAATGCAACAACATATTCAAAATAATTTGCCATTCTAACTTTTAAACTACAAAGCATGAAAAAAATCAGTGTTTTATGTAGTTGAAACAATTTAAGATAAAATAAAAACCACTGTAAAGGTTTGCCAACTTTGTCAAACTATTGTAATTTTCCAACTTCATATCATGAGAGAAATCTTTTGTGCAGGTCAAATAAATTAACAAAAATAAAGCCACTATTCAAGGGTTTAGATGCGAATGTGAAATAATTAGCAAGCAATGGCTAACTTGAGTCGTTTTTGCTGCGATTACAGTGAAAAGATGATTCCGTTCCGATACTACTAATAAAAGAAAGAAAACTACTAGTAAGAAAACATAATAAAAGTATTGATTATGTTAAAGTAATAGTAACAATGCTTGCATAGAAACGTGTGTGTATAAAAAGTTTAACTGTTACAGAAGAATCTATTCAGCAAAACTCTGAATACAACGATACCGGTATCTTTTGATACTTGTAGAAATGTAAAAATGAGATATCGCACAGTTTTTGTCTGACCAAATGGAGAGAAAATGGCAAAGCTCTTCCCAAGGAGATAATATAATTGTCTGCATGAAAATAATTGGCTTGAACCACAATTATAGTAATTAAACCTTACGAAAACCTAAAATTGGAAGTTAAAAAAAAAACAACATTGTGTTTCATATAGCTAATATATTCATAAGGCTTTGAATAACATGTCATTTAGCGTGCACATACAATTCACCATATATGATAGCAGAAAATTCTAAACTCGCCATGGTGAGCAACTACATAATCAGCGCACAAATCTTCAAATTTTAAGTTTTAGGTGAATTATGTTTGATATCATGAGGTAGAATAAATGAGAAAAAACAACGAATGAAATGAAGAAGCGTCATGTCAAATAAACTTAGGTCCCAAAATATTTTTAACAGAGCCGTGTAACAAAGGCGTCGTGACACGCGGGCACAATGCTAAAATAACTAGCATGAGTATCTGCTATATGAAAACATATATGATCAATATGACGTCCTAGCTCAGTGGTAGAACGTCTGGATAAAAAACTTGTTGATGCACTCATAGTGAGCTCAAATCCGTCAAAACATAGAATTTGAATAGCCTATAGCCGAAATGCAAACAGACGTAAAACAAATTCATCGACATATCTTGATACATATACAAGATACACTATCTATATATGTAAAATACATATATAGATACACTAAAAAGTCTACTCTCTTATGCTAATATCTTTGAGCCTGAAAAGATGAAGTAGTTAATGTGCCGTGAAATACACACTAAAACTGTAACTGCTACTATACACGTTTAAACATAGGGCATCAATTTAGCTTTGAATTAAACATGAGAAGATATTTGCGGAAAGCACATCTTTGCTAATTAACTTTTTTTAATTATTTACCATAGGTAGCAACGTTTGTAATCTGAAAAGTCTTAATTGCAAAGTTGTGGATAAAGAAATAACTAAGGATCTAGAATCATTAAGTTTGTCTTGTGTACTCTACACAGAATCCATTTAAAAATAAACTTTCTTACTACCCTTGCTCGGTTTGCTAATCGCAAAGGTGACTAATGGTTATTTCTTTAAGTATCTAAAGCAAAGAGTACAAACATGTATTTTCAATGAAATGAATGTAATAGTAAAGTTGTAAAAGAAGAAACTAGAGTCATCAAAGTCATCATTTTTATTCTATTCTGTGTCAATACCGGAATGAACCAACCAAAATTTGCAGTTTTCTACACTATTTACAGATATTTCTAAGCATGTAGTTGACTTACAACTGTTCATCCAGGTAACTAGAGCCAAAACCGAAAACAAAATATATTGTTCTTGAAAAATAACAAGTTTTAAGAGAGGTAAATAGTTGATGCACTGGATAAACAGGTCTGTAGCAAAGCAATAATCTTACGTATAATGGCGATCAGTAGTGTGAATGAACTTAGAAATACACTTAGACTGCAGGCACAATTTTAATGTCTGAACATATGTGTGGTACCTATACGATGGGTGCCTATAAACATTCAATACGAATTTCTCACCGAGATCTTTGTCAATAATTTTATTGCTAAGTTTGCTGTTGCCAATTAATTATGTTCCATAAAAATTGAAATTTGTAAAATAAAATTGGTAAAAATTAATATTGGTATTATTTACTTGACCAATCAAAGTATCTTTACAAAACATTCTGAAGATGCTTGTAGACTGTTTTTTGCATGCTTTGACAAACTTCATTAAATAGGGGTTTGTCTTCCTGTCATACCATCATGAGATATTCCAAAAATGTTTGTTTTGGTGTATCATACATTTTTGTGTTCATTTTATAAATACCAAAAGTAAGAATCAACTAAAATTGTACTTGGTATCTTGAAACAAATAAGCAACCTACTGCATGATCGAACACTAATTAAAAGGGTTCAATCCGTCTCGACCACTTATTTTACTTCAGCATTTGTTTACCAAACCAACAATACTTATTCTTATCAGAAGCTATGGAGAAAGATTCGCTGAAGCGTTTATGTTCTTCCAACCGTGACAGCTAACTCCATGCTACAAGAACATCTGTACTGAAGATATATTATCGATAATACTTATATACCTGCTCCTGGAACAGCTCCAATGCAAGACATCAGGTGTTCATCTACATCATTTTCAGAATCGGCATGACTAACAGTTTGTTTTCCACATTTTAACGTACAGATTTAGTTACAACCTCACTTGGCAGTTACATCAGCTCTAATGATACCACTTTTGATTGTCTGATGAAAGTCAGATTGAGGGTCAGATATTGTTCTCCAGAGCGTTCTTCTTCAAGTTTAATATCTGTAAAATAACCCCTGATTGTATTATTTCAACAATTTAATTTCAAAAAATATTCTACAGGGGTCTATTTGCTGAGTCCTTGGCAATATATCGATATAATTCTTTTTTATTCCTTCTTGGATAAAATAAACAAACTCATGATATATCTATCTATAAAGCAACTTTATTTGTCATAAATCGAACCGCTGAAGCTCAAAAATCACGTCAACATTTTCCAGCAGCTCTGTGGGATACAATCATAAGTTCATTGACTGACTGCAAAAGAGAAAGGTTAATTCTAAAATTATATTACTATTATACATGTAATACCCTAAAAACCTCTATTATGTTTATGCATATGAGCTATAGAAACAACTGCATAATCAAAATAATGATATTTTTCTACTAAGCATACTAGTAGAGTTAGAATTTATTTGCGGAACTCAATCTTTTAAAAATAGCTAACTCTTTCATTAAATTTGGTAAACACATCAACTAAGTCTATGATGCTCAATAGTCGAGGCCAAGATTTTAAAAATGATTAAAATTTACCAAAACGTGTCACGGTGAATAATAAATGCATAGGAAGAGGAGAAACCTAAATAAACATGAGAAAATAAATTGCTGACAAACTGTGAGAAGTAGTAAAAACAAGTTAAAATTGCAGAATGCAGGAGAGGGTGCCAATTACGAGGCATATAGAACAAAGGCTAGGATAAAAAGCTATACAGCTCAAGGATCTAAGAGACAAGACAATGAAAATTCACTAAAAAAAATAAAACTTCCATATAAAAATCTATGGTATTGACCTCTTGAAAAGCTTTGCATGGTCTGCCAATAAACCAGAGTGCAATGTTGAAATTTTACTCTCCACAAAGCCTTGCAGCTGTAGACAGAAACTTATGTGTTACATATACCTGAATATATATTTTCATCCGGTAGTCAATGCAAGTGCTTTTAGTTAATAACTACTCTCTATTTTACTAAAACATGTTTTCTAGCCTCTAGTAATTTTTCTTTAAAAATAAAATGTATGAGTTTAAACCTGCAGTAGAAATATAGAACGTATAAAAAGATCCAAACAGTACAAACCGTCAATAGGTGTTTTTATATGTCTTAATAAGTTACAAAAACTGTCACATTCACCTACATACTTGTTATGTTTGTCTACCCACCTGATAAACGTTCATATACTCAACTGTTACACTTGCATAGTTCCTTTTTACATTTATCTATTTTTTAAATTGATTAATTACATTTAGGCATGCTGTCCTAATTTACGTCTGATTTTTACGTTTCTTTTGTTACAATATTCAGAGTCTTGAGAACCTAGTTTTGGTACAAATCCACAAAACTGAATTAAATATTTGCAAATATAGTGCACAAATATTTAAACATACTGGGAGCGGGGGCGCCTCTCTCTGACAAGAGCTGGCAGACCAGAGGCAACTCACTATTCACTGTAGCAACTGAGTGGATAGAACCAAAGAATGATGAGTTTGTTATTGCAGCTGCAGTTATTATGACTGAGAAAATAGCTGTTGGGCAATCAAATCAACCAAGGTTTATTTAGCTCATTTCATTGTAACAATAAGAATAAACACTTTGTTGTGTTGTGCTTATTGTCAGTTATAGTCTGAATCAAGGGCAAAACCTCATTGATCTGTGAGTCTTACTATTGTCCTACCAGAGTGTTCCATTCCTTAATAATCATCAAATTAAATATTTGCATGACCTTCACCTTGAAAGATACTGCTGCTGCTAGCATGTCTCAACTACCAAACTACTTACCAGCAGCTTTTCCCTGAACTACAAATAATTTCAATAAAAAATGAGCAAATATTCGTGAAACGCGTCAACTGAATACAACTTGAGCTAGGCATAAACAAAACAAACATTTCTTAACAAATTAATTCATGATGAAATTTATATAGTTTTGTTCAGAACTTGGTAGCTGTGGAAAATTTAATAGTTTCCACCAAAGAGGCATTTAAAATTTGTGCAACAATTTAATCATCACAGATAAAAAATATCAATGGATACCATTGTTTATGTCTAATGGTTCAATTTTTTGTAAATGGCCTTGACCAGTGTAAACAAAGTTAATATTTATCTAACCATGTGTTGATTCATGCAATAAAATGTACCACAGAAGCAAACTGTCTTCATAAGTTACAAGCATTGCACCTAAAATCGAGAGAAGTTTTAGTTGATGAAATCAATAAAAGTGAAGGAGTCTATGGCTATGCCTAGGAGACCTTAAAAGAATTTTTTCTCTTTGACCCCATTCACAGTTCAATAATTTGTGTGTTAAAAATGCTGGGGCTTTCTAGATCAAGCTGAGTTTCAATGACAACACTGTAAAGTATGATAGGAATTCTCAAGGAGCCGTCAGTAAACAGCTTCTGTTCACATAAACCTGCTTCGCTAGTGACCGCATGGCCAGGCAGCTATGGAATCACAAGGTCTTTTTAAAAATGGCCACTCTCAGCAGAAGGTTGAAGTTGCTCGTGCTCCTTCATTTGAGACAACAGTACAAGAAGAAGATGGCAGTCAGAGTCAAAAGGTTTTTGGGTTGGAAGTACAGAAAAACTTGGATAAATCAAACTTCACGGTACCGAGCAAAAGTGTTCGAGTTATTAGAGCATTCAAGCTATCAAATCAATTTCACAAGTGCATGTATTTATCAGTGAATACATGTACATATACAAACTATATATAAATCAAAATCATATATTGCTTTTTGCAAGTTAAAGGGCCTCTCATGTGAAGTATTGAATAATTTTATCCGAAAGTATAGATATTTTTCTATCACTTGAGATTTGTTTGTTGTTTTAGGTGATGTAGCTGCCAGGACTTTCTCAGGTTAAAATTGGCAAACATAATCAGAATTAAATCACTCAGAAAAATGCATCTCTTTCTCTTGAGCATTTTAACCAAAATGATTTTTGTTAACTTCACATTAAGTTTATTTGAAAGTTGCGTGGCTTTTCCTTGCTTATGGAGGGCCATCGCAAAGCAGATATTTGGTAAAATTTGATCCTTTGGAAACCTTTAAAAAATACCTTAATGGAAGTATTTTGCTGATGATGGTAATAAAAAAGCCTATAAACTACTAATAGTTGATGTTTGTCTCTATGGCTTGGAGCAAATTGATATTCTAAAGTGATAATAACAGTCTCGGTAGGCATTGGAAAAATACTTTTTGAGGTAATGGTGTTAAGTTCAAGTCATTTAAAGAAGTTTGTCATTTTGTGAGAACGGACCAAACAAATCCGTTTGAGGTAAACATGTAATTGTACCTCGTGTCTATATTACTGGGCCAGAATTGCACTGTACTCAATCCTGGTTCCCATATCGGCTTCAAACTATGTACAGGTTTGGCTGCTACAGATCTTTATTCTTCCTGTCCCACAACCCTCCACCTCCTATCCATGTACCTCATTAGTTTGTTGTTAATGAACATCCAGAACAGAAAAAATTTGATAAACGCCATTTTTGTAAAAAGTTTCTAACAACAATCTTAGTGTAACATAAAGGGCAATTATTATTTTACGCTTACCATTTTTGTAGTTAGCAAATATAGGTTTTGACATTATAAAACTCATGTCAATTGTTGTGTATGTTATTTGCTCTTTATCAAACCAAAATAACTTGTTAAATGAGCTTTTACTACTTAATTCTTTGCAATTATTTTTAATAAAAATGAGTTACTAATAAACTTTGGTTACCCATAGTACAGGTAAATTGATGAAACGAATACTCTGGTCTGTTTGTCATCCACTTTCTTTATTCAGTTTCCTTATGTCAATTAATCTGTTAGTCATTACTATAGGTTTTACTATAATAAGAGCCACACACATCCATTCAAAGCCACAGTTGGAGGCTAAAGCTCCATCACCTTTCAGGATTTGAACTCGAGACAATAGGTTTGGCAGCCTGACACTCTTATCACCTTCTCTAATAAATCATGTGCTGACACATCCAAATGGTTATGTAAGTAGTTGAACTCCACACTTTATTAGGATGTCAAAGGGTAACTCATGGAAGACTAGACTGCCAAGAAATTAGTAATTTTAATAGTTAAATAGATATTAAACAATATTTTCCCATTTTATCAGTTTAACTTATTTCGTCAGTTTAAGGGGGAAGTAAATAGTGTACATTGACTTGTGACATATGAACATAAAACTGGAGATGAGAGGACAACTACGCATGTTTTAAACACTTCCGTCAAACGCTCTTTTAATGATGCAAACTAAAGCTAGTATTTTATTTTATATACAAAAAAATGTTCAATAAATCGCTCTAAAACTTTATTAAAACATCAGAGTTTTAGTCTAATGAATATCTGTCTGCAGTTCCTTACATTTTGATTCAGCTGTGTTTCAACAACATTAAACCACTCTTCATACTTTACCCTTATTACAATTATACTATCAGATTCAAAAATTATAGTTCAAGTAGCGGAAGCAATAAAAATATGACTCAAAGCTTTTTTTTAGAATTAAAGAGATCAGGGATAAAAATTTTGTGATAAATTTTGTAGATTAGTTATTTTAAAAAGTGGAACTAAGAATGATGCATCAGATAAAGCATCTGAAAAATAAGAAATTAGAAAGAATGAAGATACAATCTAAATAAAAAATGCACAAAAAACCAGTGCAATTTAAATACTGTATATAATGAAGTAATTTAATAAAAAGAGAATAAAAAGACGGAACAACTCCAACTTAGAGTCGAATATTTTTATTAATTTTTCATTATTTGCCATAGCCAATGCCCTGTGCAGAGCCAAGTACTTTGGGTGATGCAATTTACCAACCCAAGCAAAAGGAAGCCGAAATCAACAGACTACGCTGAAACTAACACTACATCTAATGCAACCAGCTGAAACCAACTGGTAGAAATTAAAATCTTTAATTTATAATACCTTTATCCTAATCTAGTCTTCTTTTTACTGTACTATTGTGATAACACTTCTTTAAAAATACTCAAGCAATAGAGCCGGTTTTTTAAAAGTAAATGATTTATTCAAGCTTATGAATGAGGTGTATCTCAAAACATAAACACTAGTTGACTATCAATTATCACTCATTAGTTAGCGTAATTCAACTAGGAAACAAGTTTTTCAATTGATCAACCACAGACGTTACTGACAACGAAATATGTTCAAATTACGTAGAAAAAATTACCCGGAAAGCAATAGCCTGGCCCAGGTTTAAAATGAGCTAACCGATCAAATGACAATATTGCCCCTCTTAGCTGTCAAGAATTTAGACAGCCATACCAGACCGGCCATCAATATGGTGGAGAGGAAGACCAACCTACGACTGAGCCAGCAAACAAACCACCGACCTGCTACCGAGTCGGCCTTCTCAGCAGAAGGTGAAGAGTATCGATATGCTCTATATACAGAAGTTAGATGAGCAAGGCAAGGCAGTGCATCAATAAGTCTCATTGAATGCAATTAATTTGCATGCGCACTCTTGGCTGTATACATACATTTAGATATTTGAGACATACAAATGTATATATTTACTTGATATGTGCAGTCTAACCATTTGGGTCTTTGTGGGTAGTGAAAGAACACAGCTGTTTCCTTTGCAAATTATGGTTAGGTTCTTTCGAACGATCTCCAAAAAGTTAATGCTTAACAATCAAACAAAATTATAAAAAAATATTTCCAATTGAAATAACCTAAAGGAACTTAATATTATAAGCAATCATCAACAATTTATGATAATCGTAATACCTATTTAAATATTCTAAAAAATGGAAAAATGTGACTAAAAGTGTTTAAAGACGGTGCAGGAAGTTGATGCTCTGGTTGACATGTATGGTGGAGTAGCTGGATGACTGGATATCTCTGAAGAGAATAACCAGAACAACACAACTTACTTATTATTCTTATAGCTGTTGAGAAAGCCTTGAAGGAAAATGGACTCATTGTCACCGATACAAGAGTTAGTTCTGCCTGCATTTCTCACTTGTTAATGTGGTCTTGGCACCGACCTTAGCCACATTGGCTTTAGCTTTTCTGGCTTTAACAGGTGTCGGCTTTAGCTGCACAACCATTCTTCTCGCCGTGTTTAGCAATGCCAACATTGACCCCGCTGGCTTTAACCGCAACAGCTTTAGCCTCAAAGGCTTCAGCTGCTCTGGCTTTACTCATGCCAGCTTAAGCACTGCTGGTTGTAGTTTTTTAGATTGTAGCCCAGCTGGCTTTTGCAGCACAAACCTTTGCCAAAGCAGTTTTTTTCCGGAGAGCTTCTGCCATGATAATTTTATATAGCCGGCTTGCTGACTTCTTTTTGTTTTTCTTAACCTGCATGCAGCTGGTTAATGATTTTTTGGACAGTTCACAAATTATTTGTGAGTTTAGGAGATTCAATTGGCAGGCTTCTATGACAATGTTTTTCCAATAGGTTCCCACTACAATCCAACTTTACTTTTTTGTGACTTTCAGTGCATAAAACGTTCACAGTGTAACAGTTAAGATAAGTGTGTTTTGGATTTCTATTGATAAAGTTATGCAAGACTGTGAGTAAATATTTATCATTCAATACAGCAAATAGAATTACCTACACAAAGATGTATTACTATTCAGCCCCAGCTAACAAACTTACAGACTAAGCACCATCTATCCATTGCCTACACTACTATCACTCATTGCAAAGTCATATCTGAAACATATCAATGTAAATCATAGAACATATTTTTTGCAAATTTTATCTTGCCTTTCAAGACATTTGTATATCATTGCATTTGCGTTTCAGGGTATCACTGTACAAACAAACTTTTCACTGTGGTTTTTATTATGCCTTCATATTGCATCTTCTAAATTATTATGATTGGTTAGTGTTTTACACATTCTTATAAACCTTTATGGTTCTTTATAACCAATAGAGTTTCGCATAAAACTAATCAAAGACAAATCTACAATAGAAAGTTGTAGGCCATAGCATGAAAATCCATCTCAAAGCTGAAGGACGTGATGAGAATAAAAATACAGCATATTCATTTCCTGAACATTACTAATACAGAACTTTTTCACCTTTATATATCTATTTATATTACACTACCAAATACAACTGTAATATTAACAATCAACCAATTACTCATATATCCGGTTTCAACCCAACTTTACATCCAAAATAAATTGTTAGTCGCACCTTTTTGGAGTCATGCTCACTCCATTTCAATTTATATCATTTCTAACAACTCTCATTTACACTACACTCTGTCAATTCCTGCTGACAACTACTTTTTTCAACACCCAGCAGTAACCATTCTCTTTTCCATTATCACTTTGATTGTGAGCTGTATGACAGGGAAATTTCTAGTGTAGACGTACTTCTCTACATATAGTCTATCAGTTTATTAAGTGATGCAAAGCAATCAGTTTAGAGCAAAGAATGTTGATAGAGCAAATAGACACTCAGGTCATAGAATTAGATTACTGTTTGGTAAGTTTATAGAAAGAACTAACCAACTGCTCACCAACTAATGATGATCACATAATAAGTACCTGCAGTACCTCCTGAAATGGCACTAGTAAAATATTGTGTTTAACAAATAACAATACTTTTTAGTTGTTTACTTTCGAGCGGAAGGAAAGATTTGAAGTCATGAAAATCCTTAGCTCAGCAATATCACACAAAGTAATTACAAATGAAATACACACACTTCATTTTAACTATTGTTGATTGCTTCTTGAGGAAAGTAGCTTCATTTAAAAGTTTTTGATAAGTGGACAGTGATTTTCTCAGTCACCTGTTTTCTTTCAACTGTTTGACAGGCTAAATCTCACTTAAAAACAGGTTAGAGGTGGTGTAAAACATTTGCAAAAACAAGGTTTAAAATATGCAAGTTACTTATGCTGAACACATATTGGAAACTATCACACTTCCATCAAAATCTTCAAGGCAAGCAAATGCTAATACTTTCTTCATATTGAAATGATTTTTCAGTCAGACACCTGTTTTTGCTGTGAGCCATCAACTTATGCTGGACATTCTCAGCAAGTACAAATGGTTTCATCAAATCAGTTCGCTTCATAGTTATAGATACAAATCTTTTCAAGTCACTTTCAACTGATGAAAGCAAAAAATGCTTTGTACTTAAAATAACAAACAATAAGTAATTGGATTAAGTAGACACTCTTACAACGTAAGTATTCTGTTCCAAGAACAATTACATTATGGGGACTTTATGTTATACTAACATTAAAATGCATGCAAATAACCTAATTAGTTTCAAGGTCTTTTTAAACTCATCATTTAGCCATACAAAAAAGAAAACAACCTAGGCTTAAATTTTCAACCTGTTGGCCATATCATAACTGTATTATTATTAGCTTACATCAACAACTTGTCTCTTTTTTCTGATCTACTTCTTTGGTTTTATATAGCTTGACCAGGAAATGCGCATATTCAATGACAATTTACAATTTTTTCATTTTTTCTATAATGCTAAATTTACCAACAAATAAAGCAAAACAAAAATGTATTTTACTTTGAAAATGCAGTGTCTACTTGGCTGTCATCTATCTGTGTTCTGGGGTTAAGGTTAGGATAAAACATAACTTGTGGCAATACTATCAACTGGTAACATTCAGATTGGTTGACTGATGATGAAATACGTCCATCGGGGGTGGTGCATCAATCAATCGTCTTCAGGTATTTATTAACAATTGTGCAGCTACTTACATGTGTTTTTTGTTTTGTCGATGCATCTGACAATATATCACGGATAACTAAAAAGTCATGGACGCTGTATATATAATAGATATAATGCTATAGGTAGATTTTTTATTTTCACAAGTGTATCAAAGTACTCTACCACTCCAATGGAAATTGAGATGTCGCACCTTCTTGAAACTTTATATTATATATAATTTTTTACATAAGCAGACAGTGTGCATAATTCTTGTACATTTTCCAGAATTTTTGTTATCAGAGGTATACATTATAAAAACCACAAATGTATAAAATTAAAAATTTTTAATAAAAAAGTTTACCTGAAACATTGATATCTAGTATCTTGCAATTTTTGTTTTTTTACAAATTTTTTTTCTCATTTCTTTTCATTTCTCTGTGCTTTTTCTTCTTGTTTTCTTTTTTCCATATGACTTGCTTCCTACTCTATTTTTTCTTTGTATCCCTGGTCATTTCTGTTTTTCGTTCTTCTCTTTTTTTAATCCTTTTTCTCTTGATCCTTCTGTATACGCTCCTCTTATTTCTAGTAATTTTAATCTGCCCTTTATAATTCCTCCTAATTTTTTCTTTATCACTTTCTTATACTGTATTCTTTTTATTTTCCTTCTCTGTTCCTTTTTCTCTATCTCCCTCTCTTTACATTTCCCTCTTTTCTCTCTTTCTCTTCCTCTCTCTTCTTCTCTCTTCCCCTCTCTCTCTTCCTGTTTCTTCCCTCCTCTTCCTCTCTTTTTCTATATCTTCATCTTTCTTTTTCTCTGCCTCTCTCTCTTCCTTTCTCTTTCTCTTTCTTTACCTCTTTTCCATTCTCTTCTGCTCTCTCTTTCTTTCTTTTCTTCTCTCTTCCTCCCTCTCTCTTTCTCTCTCCTCCTCCTCTCTCTCCCCCTTTTTTATTTTCTCATCCTTTCTATTTTTCTCTTTTTCTCTCTCTTTCTCTCTCTCTCTCTCTCTCTCTCTCTCTTTCTCTTTCTTTTTCTCTCTCTTTCTCTCCTTTTCTTTCTCTCTCTTTCTCCTTCCTCCTCTTTCTTCCACTCTTTTTCTTTTCTCTTCCTCTTTCTTCCTCTCTTTTCTTCTCTATTATTCTCTCTTCATCTCTCTTCATCTCTGTTCCTCTTTCTTCCTCTCTCCCTTCCTCTCTCTTTCTTTCTCTTTCTCTCTTTTCCTCTCTCTCTCTCTCTCTCTCTCTTTTCCTCTCTCTCCATTTATTTCCCTCATTTTCTTTCTCTTTCTTGTGCTTTCGATTCACGCCCTTAAATTTAAAACTACACCCAACAAGCTTTTTTTTGTATTTTACTGCGGATGAAGTACAGAGTAACATTTTTGCATTAGGTTTCAAATGGCATAGAAAATCATTCAGATTTAATAAAAGTTTTTAACCCACATTGCTGCACAATTTTTCCCGACTACCATATTCGAATGCTTTTATTGCAACAATTATCTATAATGCAGGTAAAAGCAGTTTTTAATCTGATATATTGTGGCACATTTCTAAAAAAAGAGTATAAATGTGCAAATTGAGCCAGGTAATGTTTTTTTCGTTAAATAAACTGTGGGTAACACTCGGAGCTTTGCCAACCATTCTAACAACTATAATTTTCTCATGCGAGAATATAATAACACCATAAAACACCAATTTTATGATACTAAACATTACACAGCAATTTCAAAAGTTGGATTAATCCAAGTAGTAAAGTTCTAGACTACCTGGTTGAATGCCAAAAGTTTGAGTCTCCCACAGAGCAGTCTTTTATAAAGTGCTTCAGCTAACAACCAATATCAATTGTTCTGTGCGATGGTTTCCAGCAGGATTGAAAGATGATAAGTGTTTCATAGATAAAGTTGAAAATCAATATTTTCACAAAACTACATGTATTTCATTAGTTTTTGCATAAAAATAAAAGCTCAAAATACCTGAACACAGATAATTCATCTGGCAAAACACAGAAAGTCTATTTTTCAAAGTTCAGTGTGGTTATGCACAATTTTCTGCATTACAGGTAAGCAATATTTATCGAGATTTTATTTGCTAAAACATTTGACATGTCATAGCATGACTTGGAATAGCAAAGAAGCATAAGGGTATAGTTTAAGAAATGCAAAAGTGATGGTGATTTATAGTTGGTGACTGTTACTGAACTTTACAAGAACTTGACCAAAGTTCAGTCTCACATGTTTTTTGCTATGCTGTCATAAATTTTTATTCATACAAAAGCGAGCTAATTTATGAAATATGGAGTTTTTTTATTTTACAATTAAAGTTGTGCAACCTGGCATGTTTTTGCAAATTTAGTGCAGAATAAAACAACTCGCATGTTTTTTTAACTGTTTAAAAAAATTGCTGTGTCATGCAATGTTATCAGAAGACTGTTTATCTATGAAACTGCATGAATGTATAAAAGTTTGAATGTACATAGTATTATTTTGTTAATAAAACCTCAATAGGTGTGTTAACTTGCTATGCAAGGCTAGGCTCTTGTATTATTTTATCAGCTAAGATAGTTTCATGGATTGAGGGGGATAGTAGATCACTTTATTGAATGAAGACAACAAAAAAGAAGGCATGAGTTTTTTTAGATTACCATTGGCTGACGAGACAAACAAACAAAAAAATGACAACGACATACAAATTCATGGCAACTTCTTTACACCTTTTTTCTGCTTCTTTCACTGATCACTGCATGACTTTCACTCTGCAAATAACAAAGTGAAACTAAAGATTGAAATTAATCTTTGTTTCATTGGTTAACTATGTTATGTAATTAAAGGTTTTATTAAATTATGATCTTTGTATTTGTTACCATAATTTTTCAATATGAAAAAAGAGGGTAAACCAATTTCAACCCCTGATGCATTTTATTTGAGATTCCATAGCATATTGATAATATGTGCTACCACATAATTCATCAAATAATCACATTCTGGTCCTAAAAGATTAATTGGAAGACAAATTTTGTTGACTTTTTTGATACAAAAGCTCTTACACTAAAATATATTATCAATAATATCAACAAGGCTTCAAGACTAGATAATACCTCTGGTGAAATTTTACAAGCGGCCAGCCAGTCGTTAGTGATCCCTCTTACCTAGTTAATTAACACTAGCATTACTCAAGGCATGGTTCCTAAACAAATGAAATTTGCTAAAATGAAGCCTGCGTTTAAAAATGTCATCTTGTTTTATGTTCAAATATTCGACCAATATCTATATTACTTATTTTTAGCAGAATATTAAAGGCTAGTAAATGATCAAATAATAAACTATCTTGAACTTAATAGCTTGTTGAATAACTAACAATTTGGTTTTAGAGCAAAACATGGGACTTTTGATGCTTTGTCAGTTTTAACAGATACAACTTTTGAGGCTTGTAATAAAAGAAGCGGTGTTTTAGGAATTTTTATTGATTTTAGCAAAGCATTTGACACCATTAACCATAATATACTTTTACGAAAACTAACTAAATTAAATTTCAGTAGTCAAAGTATTAATTGGATTAAAAACTATTTACACCACAGATTTAAACGAACCAAAATTAGTGGTGTACTTTCTTTTAAAAAGCGCATAACCTGTTGGGTTTCACAAGGTTCAATTTTGGGCCCAAAACGGTTTCTGATTTATATAAACGATCTTTGCAAATCATTAAAATGCTTACAACCTATTCTTTATGCAGATGATATCACTTTTTTTCTAGAATCAAGTAACAGCATGTTACGTCAGATAAAAGCAGATTTGGAGATTTTCCGATGCTGGTGCATCAGTAACCAACTCACAATCAATTTTGAGAAAACTAGTTATCTGCTTATGAAAAATCCGCATAACAAATTTAATTTAAAAATGAACTCCCTGCTAATAGGAAATAACACAATAAACCAGACTGATCATTTTAATTTTCTAGGTGTATGGCTCGATAATAATCTGAATTGCTCTACTCATATCTCTAACATACTAAAGGACCTCCGACCAGCGGTTGGACTTTTCTATAGGTTATCAAAGTACTTCCCACAAGAAATAATGATTACATTATTTAACTCTTTAGTGAATTCTAAACTTATTTACTGTCTCGAATCTTGGGACAACTTACCCAACATACTTTTAAATAAAATTAAGTCTTTCAGAAAAAGCTAGTGCGAATTATATGTCATAAACACTTTGACTATCCATCAAAAGAATTGTTTACTCAAACTAATATTTTACCAATAGATAAGTTATATACGTTAAAGCTGTTGCTAAAGGATCAGACTGTATTTCATTCATCTGGGAATGAGGGACCACCACACTCTTATAGCACTCGTCACTCTCTTCTAAATCTTTGTATTCCCTTATTTACACCTAGCGCTGAGCAAAAGACTATTCAGTATCAAACAGCCTTTTATTGGAATATCCTACCTGACAGATTAAAGAAAACTGTAAACAAATTTGATTTTAAAAAACTAGTAAAATGCTATCTCTTGTCTATCTGACTAGGGTGGGCTGAGGCCCGCCTTTGTTTTGCTGCTGTTAGCTGTTTTTTGGGGCTTCGACGACATTAGCTGGGCTACAGTGCACCTATGGCTCCATCATCATTATCTCAACCTCAGGTCGAGTGAATTTTGCTATATTGTTTCATTCTCTCATTAATTTGTATTTAACCTGATATATTTACTAATATGCAGTCTATTTTTCCGTATTATTTCTGCGGATGAAAAAATAACCAAACACACCCGCACACACGCACACACGCACACACGCACACAGGCATGCATACACACACACACAATTTGCTAAAATTGTGACAAATAGCTGTCTCAATTCGTCACATAAAAAAACTGATGATACATTAAAAATTTATAAAATAAAAATAAATTAAAATTATCAGCAACAACTGATTATGGATTTCTAAAAAACAAACAGATGTTTTGAGCTGGTGCTCTCTTTGCAAAGCTAAAAAGCTCATCAAGAAAAACCATGAGGTTTTAAGGTTAAAAAATAATGTTAGTAAAGGAGCCGAGTCGATATAAAAACGTTGTTTATCAATATTAGGGTAATCATTGCTTAAGAAGACATTTTGCACAACTATAAAACTTTTTCTGGTTTCCTACTAGCGCCGAGTATTTCAGAAAGGCATTGTATAACTACCCAACAACTACTATAACCACCTCAAATCCAGGAATATCTAAACAAAGGCTATGGAGGATTAAAAGAGGCCTTAAAACACTGACAGTGTTGATGAAGTACATCAGTACTGGAATCTATAGAAAGCCCTGTAGAGATGTGAGGGGGTGCTGCCCTCACACTTATGGGTTCGGCGTGAAACAAGACGTTCACTCTAAGCATTAAGCGAGATATTATATTTGAGTCAGATACAGTGTGTACATAGCAATCACTTGTAAATTAACTGCTGATATAAAGCTAAAAACCGTTCTTATATACAAAAACTGTGACAGCATGATTGACATCAAAGTATAAACATTGTCAAACACAACTTGGTATATGTGGCGCACAACATTAGACAAAATATACATTGTATGTTTTAGACACCGATGGCACGACAAAAGTTCACCGCAGAATATATCATTAGGTATGATGAAATGTATCAAGAATAAATCTTGAAGGCAGAGACAGGATGAGATTGTTGGCTTTAGACATTGTTCATGGTAATTAATGTCAGCAATGACTGTCGATATAAATAAAACAGTAAGCATTGCATAGCTTGCGTAAATGAGTGTTATTCTTGTCTTGGAATGTTACTGTGATGTTATTATGAAGAGATAATGGTTCTCCTATACAGCTGACATATTTAGGTCAACTCCGGCGGTCTTCTTCTTTGAGATATTATGATATCTTACAGAGATAGATAACACAAAATTAATTAGAGAGATTCAATAGCAAGGCTACAAACAACACAATGCTAGCTATTGAGAAAAGCACACAGAATTCATCAAAGTCTCTTCAGAGTATCAGATATTTATAGCATAACATGACATCATTTTATAAAATATTGTAAACTCATGAAGTTGTTTCATATATATTTTATTATTGTTAATAATAGAATAAAAGTGATGCAAAATTCAATATTGAGATCAAAAATTGATGAAACTTTACAAAAATGTGTCGTGGTTAATAATGAATACAACAGGAAAAGAAAAAAGAGCAAGAGGAGATAATGCATTGCTAGAACAAGGTGAGAAGTGGTAAAACTAGTTTAAAAATGCAAGAAAAAAAATCTGCTAAAATGAACAAAAAATACAATGAAGCAATCATGTAAAATTTCATTAAATTTTAAAAACAATTTGTAAAACACAAGATTAATGCAGTAAGAACTACCTGTAACATATAATTATTTGCTAAAATATATACCGGTAAATTTATCTCATCAGAAAATAAGGTCAGGTATAAAATTATTTCAAATTTAATAAAAATTGAACCTATAAAATAATTGTGTTGATTTTGTGATTCTGAGTAGCTTTGTTAAATATAACACTCTTGACTGAGTTTTCTAACATAGCTAACAACTAAATATTTCAAACTGGCAATGTGGCTCTTTTTGCCAGTTCAAAACAATTTCTTTTCCAAAAATCCCCTCTATCGTTATCCACGGTCAATATTATCTAGTCAATTTGTGTATGTTCTGTTAGATATATTTAAATACTGACACTAGTTGTGTCGTCACTGAGTGTAGAGTTTATGTGTCTTTATATGAGTAAAATCTATTATCATCAGAATCTTGCATAAAATTTGGTGAATTTTATCAAAGTTATTGTAACATTCTCAAACGGTAGTATGTCATAGTTTTAGGATATCATATAACATCTCGTTTATGTAAAAATTAACAAGAAGTTTAAAATGGGTATATTGGTCCATGATACATTGACAATTTTGTGACGCCTTATAGGAATGTAAATGCATGCAACAAAAGGACAGCATGATAGTCATAAGACACTATATTGAACTTAGCAGCACAGCATGTTGTGACACCCTGTGTTTACTGACTTGCAGGAATACTTCATCTCCCAACTTGTCTCTTTTCTTCAGTCATATTGCAATAATAATCACAACCTACTGACTTTTCCTTTTTGGGTCATTTTTTCTGTACTCTGCAGAGCTTTTGGTAAGTTTTGCTTTTTTTAGCTCAGGTGGTATTCTTTCTAAAGGCCAATTTAAACTGACTTATTTTAGTGGCTTAAGTTGCGTATTATACTAGTAAAGCTACATAGCTACTAAAATACTTTATTCTTAAATTGATCTAACTAAAACAGTATTGTTTAATTGTTTTGTAGAATACAATACCATATTATCCCTTTAGTGAATATTCACCGAAAACCGTTATAATATAAGCTCAGGTAATAAATTTATTGAGTGCTGTACTATCTAAAATAGTCAATAATAATATAACTATTAGCAATTATAATATAATTTAATATTTACTATTGACATAACAATAACTATTTAGGTAGCAACATTAAATAGTAGTTTCAAATTAAATAAAGCATGGCTATAATGGAATACATCATATATTAAAATATGAAATCTTGTTAGATATCATATGTAAAAACCCTATTCAATTTTACTACTAATAAAATCCATTGTAGAATAGGAATAATACAATAGTTACATTTTAAAAACAAAATTATTTAGTCTTTTTTAGCTTGCTTGCGATGCTTGCTTTATTGTTATTTACTGCCTCACTATTTGTGATTCATCGTCTATTAGCAAGAAAATAACAAGTGACAAGAATATTTTAAAATAATATTAACCTAATCATTAGTGTAAGACAAGCACATACTATGCAGTAAATGGTTTACAGTTAACTGTATAAAATCTGAATTAAAATTTGAACTTGATATCAGTTTAGGTTTGTGTTTATGGCGCAAGTTGTTAATGGAACTATATTTTTAAGTGAAATAAAAAGGAATGACTGTGACGATCAACTCAGCGCATATAATTATACGCTCATCAATATATGTAACAATTTTTAAATTTTTGTTAACCTGTTTATAGTTTTGAAACCAAAGGGGTAAAGTTTACAGTGATCTATTTCGCAAACTTCTGTAAGTTCTATTTTGAAACTAAAGTAAATTTTTTTTTGTTAAATACGGAGACCAATATCATTTTAAAATAACACTGATCTTAGTTTATGATAATCTTTGTTAAATTAGAGTGTCATATTTCAATGTTAAACTTTTGCCACAGAAATGTTTCTACACCGATTGTTATTAAAGAAATGGCTACAGGCGTCTAAATTGCAGTTTTGCTACAAGTTATTCTGAAAAAAGTAATGAGATAATTATATTAATTTCCACAAGCTAGCTTATTACTATTATATCAAATTTTATTGACTAGAGTGCCAGGGTTTTGAATGTAATACTTTTAGTAAAACTAGAGCTTGGAGATTAAAATTCTATTCAATTGTACTTAAACTGTAACAAAAGTTGTTTCACTTTATTTTGACCACATTTTGAATTTTAAAGTTTATTTTCATACAAAGAACAACGATAAACAGGATTTATACTTTTGCATGCATTACGATCGTGACCTCAACAATCAACAAAACATTTGTTTCAATTTTTTAAGCTAATAATTTTTAATTGTACCGTTTTTGATAGAATAAAATGCAGAAATTATGAAAATTAGGAAGAATTTTGTATTCTGTTCAATTCTACAGCTGAATAAAATATCATGGAAAATTAGTTGAAATAACTGTTTTTCATCAGTTTGAAAGTTTCTGGGAACCACCTTAACATGGATAACGTACAATAAAAATGAAATTGGCACAAAATGACAAATTTCAAATTAACATAAAGCAAAAAGTTAGAATTAGCATAAATACAAAGATTAAAAATGAAGGTGTTAGTAATGTATATTGCCGGTGTCATATAGTAAATCTTTAGTTGTAACTTGAGGATGTATGCATGAAGGCTCTCCTTTACTCCGTCTAGGGTATCTACAGGGTTGGATGACTATTCAATACTCAGATTTCTCTTTTTGTTATATATACGAAATATTCATGTGTTACGTTGAATCTAAAAATTTACATAAATAAATGTATATATTTTATTGTCGTGATTATGTAAATACTTACGCTAAACAGTTTATCTGTACTAAAGGACTGTAATTAAAATGTTCTGTTGGTACTCGCTCAAAAACAGGATATCAATACACCATGTTTTTGAGCAAAATAATTTTATATAATAAAAACGATTTCTGGTTTTTGAAGCATTAGTGAGAATGTAACTGGTAAAATTTGACTTACATATTTTGCTACATGAATTCTAGTCAGTTGAAAGAGAACTGAAATTCCAGTATTTTAAATATTTTTGGTTTAAATTAAAAGGTTTGTCTTAAAATAATTTTTTGAAATGGACAAATTTTATCCAAATTCAACATAATATATTATCGTATAATAACATAACAACTTGTTCTAAAAAATACAACTATTGCTAAAGAACGGAAGTTTCAAATAATGTAAATTCTGTTGATTTGCTTTTTAAGACTCAAAATTATGTAATGCATTTATATAATAAAATACAATATATAGAAAAAGTGTAAAGTGGTATAATGCCATAAAACATTATGTTGCATAAACATGACTGACCATATCCTGTTAAAAATGCTGTAGTGTACATTGTATATTAGTCACACATTATTCTTGAGTTTGAAAACTTGTAGTAGTTCTCTCATACTAGAGCCTTAAAAGTGCATTGAAAGATTCAATAGAAAATATTATTGTTGTTAGCTTAAGGCTGTTTCACTATGGTAAACAACTTAAAACATTGCAACAAGTTATTAAATGAGTATTCTATTATAAAACCAACATTATCACTGGATAATCTAAGTTCCTGTCAAAATGGTTTTCCTCAATAACATTGAGAAAAATAGCCTTTTATTTACAAAAAAAATATATCAGAGCTAATAATAAGGTCTGTTGCTGTTACCTGTTTGTTTTCTTGTGACAAATTCTGAAAAAGCAACCATTCTAATTATCAGTACACCAGCACTAACTGCACTTCTTATTCTTGCTCCGAAACCTAAATATTTCTTTTCTGCTCCTGCAGGATTGGTTGGTCAGGCACTCTCTGATCATCATTAATTATCAAAGTCTCTGGTTTAGATTTTCAATTATATTATAAACAACAAAAACTCTACTAAAAATAGGAAACATAAAATAAGAAGAGGCGGCATCCTAGCTCGTAAGGCAACTTTAATAATTGAATATGTTCAATATTCTGCTTTGTATGTAAAACAGTAAAACTAGTAAAAAGTAAGTTACAAAGACACTAGTGAGTTTCTAAACTGTCTGGAAACAGATAAATATCTTGTAAGGAGTGAGTGAATCAAACACAACACTTGCTTTAACTCGAGCAAACGAATACTAGTGTGACACTAATTTTGAATGATGCTCAGTGCTTGGCAATTCTGTGAAAAAGCTGTATCAAATTAATGTTCCACAAACTTTACATGTCTTTTTCTCTCTTTCAATCTCTTCTTCGCTCTCCCCTCTTTCTTTTCTCTCTCTCTCTCTCTCTCTCTCTCTCTCTCTCTCTTTCTCTCCCTCTCTCTCTCTCTCTCCTTCTCTCTCTCTCTTTCTCTCCCTCTTACGCAAGTTTGTTGAGTAACTATTTTTTACTCATGCGATGTCAATCATTCACTTAGTCTGTATACAGTACATATATCAAATACCATCGGATTGCAGTTTTTTTGTTTGGTAATTTTGTGGTTGCTCTAATATAAATTATAAAAAGTTGAGTAATTTGCAAGTTGATTTAGAAACCAGCGAATTTAATTTCCTCTTCCATTATATTACACTGATATGTACATTACATGCATGATTTAGCACTAACATAGACTTATACAAATATTGAAACAAAAAGCTTAATTTGTTATTAAAAAATAAATCAAGGATAATATTATAATTGCGTGCAAAAGTTTGAAAAATTTTATTTCGTGAAGAATTTTTATCTTTTTACCTTATTGTGAAAAAATTTTCAAATTCTCCATTTTTGTTGATTATTTTGTCATTAAAAATTCCAAATATTTTGGAGCAAAAGCTTGCACAATCAAAAGAAGCTTCTTTGAGGAGTCGTCTCTCCATAATAATTGTTACTTCGCAGATGGGCAATGTTTAATTTATTTGAGGTTGTTTCGCAGCTTAAATTTGAGTATTGAACCAAATACATTGACATATTACAAGTCACCTTTCAGTATAATGCTAAATTCAATAGAGTAAAAACTATACACCGACCTAAGATAGTACAACTTAACTGTTTCCAGAGCACTTAAAATTATAGACTCAGGTTTCATGATTTCAAAATTTTTGCTAATTAACAAAAAATAAGAGATAATTAATGGCATGTACCACAAAATAAAGACTGAAGCTTTATATTTGAAAAGGATAGATATACATGTACTACTGGTACTAACAGTGTTGGTACCTGCACAGGAGTTACAGTTACACTTGAAATTCTTTTGTTTGTAATATAGTGCCTACACTAGTTTAACTGATGACATGGTAGATTCAGCATATCATCTAAGCACATTAAACATTTAGTAGATCATCTGAGTACATAAAATATGTATAAGGCATTACAAACATAAATCATGTCAGAAAGGTATATTTTCTACAGATCAATCGCGGCAGCCTAGTTTCAAATGTTACTAATAATAGCCACACAGTGTTCATGAGACTTAAAAGGGAATGCAAATTATAAAAGAGACAAGTGAAATTTATAAAGAAATAAATTTTTAAATGAAAGATGAAGTCAAAATCAACTCAAGGTTTTTTTAAAAGATTTGTATAATTGAAATTGAATACTGCTGGTTTTCTCTAGCAAATTATCAACAATGCTTGATTACACATGCCAGATAATCTACAGATAGCATATGTTCTGCTTTTATTACAAAGAAATAACTCAATATTTTTGACTGTCACTAGTTCTTCACTTTTTCAGTTGTGTTTAATTTGTGATTCTATTTTCAAGAACACACGAATACTGTTCTCACAACAGCATGTCAACTTTGAAAGACATTGTGTAGATAATAACACATTACCTTTCAAAATTCCATTTTCATGGGCAGTGAAAAAAATCAAGGGAGTTTAATGATACATCATGCATACACCACCAGCTAAAGAATTTTTTTCAAAAGCTGGTTGTACATCAGAGAGTTATAAATTATCATTAATTCTAATAAAGACTTATTTAAAATTTTGTGTCAGTTTTTTAACCTCATGAAATGCTGAGTTCCTCATTTCCATTTTCACCAAGCAAACAACAATCTACTACTACAAGCCTGCAAAGGTTTACTTCAATGTACCCCTAGAGGTTCTACACCTTATTTACATCATGCTGACTTTTTTTAATAATTTTTTGTTCCAAGCTGTCATGCGGCACCTCTTTGCACTAATCAAGGCTTGAGGTTTACTTTCCATCGGTTTCCAAAGACTGACTTACTATGGAACCTATGGCTGGTGAATATGAAATGTCTCTCCTTTTTCTACTCTGGTAAAGCGAACAAACTGTGGCAGCCTACTAGCTCATCACGTTTATGCTCAGCAAGTTGCAACATTTTATAAAGAGATTAATTTTGGTACAAAGTACTAAGTACAAAAGACCACCTATTTAATGAGTCTTAACAATAACGCTGCTGGTAAAAGTAGACGATGTCAGTTAGTGTAAAGGAATCTTCTACAGGACTAAGAATTCATAAGTTCAGAAAAAATTATTTTGTCTTGGTAAGCAGCTCAAGCCATCATCCATTGTGCCACTTCAACAGGTCTGTTTGCTTGTGGGTTGGTTAAAAGGCAACCGGCCTGTGCACTATAGTTACAATGGGCAGAGAAACAAATGAACAATATTGCATTTTCTGTTACCTACTTGCGCATGAATCTCGATTTATGTTAGAAATTTATCTCCACAATTCAAAATGTTAGCCATTCTGTTGCTCAGGTTTATCATATTTAAAATTATTGTAATGCAAAAGAATATTAATCTTTTAATTCAAACAGGGTTTCAATTTTTTAAATATTATGCAAGCTAAAATTCATTCAAAATTGCAACCTGAATCTTAAAAAAGTGAAGTAGGTTTTAAGAGCAACAACACACAGCCATGCTCTACTTTTGATTCAATTAAAAAATGGTATCCATTGACATTCTGCGAGACACATCGTCAGATGTCTTTTGAGGTTGTTTTAAGATAAAGATGTTGCCCTTCTGCACCGGCCTTAACAAGTAGGTGGGCAAAATAATATATACATTTATTTATGTACTTATTCAGATTCAACATAACACATGAAGATATTGCATACATAACAGAAGAAGGATTCTAAAGATTGAACAGCCATCCAACCCTGTAGAGACCCTAGATCGAGTAGAGGAGGGCCTTTATGAATACAACCTCAAGTTACAACTAAAGATTTAGTCTGTAACATAAACAAGAGCTGCATTGCTTATGCCTTCATTTCAATCCTTGTATTTTATGCTAATTTAAACTTTTTGCCATATCTTAGTTTTAAGTTATGTATTTTATGCTAATTTAATTTTTATGGTACATTATAAATGTCAAGGTCGCTCTCAGAAACTGTCAAAATCATGAAAAACAGACTTTTTAATTAAGCTTCTATGAGATTCCATTTAGCCATAGAAATTTTCAAAGAGCCTGCTTCTAGCAATATGCGGAAACTCTGAAAAATAAGTTTTAATAAATTAAAACAACTAAAAAGTATTTTTAAAAAAAGAATTTAGAAAAATAGAATGAATAGAACAGAATGTATACTCTAAAACTTTTATAGACTTTTACAGCTAACATTAAAATACATTGGTAGGATTTTCCATTATGAGAATCACCATATTTCCAAATCTCCTTTAAAAATTTGACTAAAAATATACTGTAGCATGTAATTTCACAACAAATTTTTTAAATTCTAGAATCTATGCATTTTATTTTATCATAAGCTGTACAATATAAAAAGTAAACACTTTTATTACCAATAGAGGGATATATGTATATAAAAATAGAATTAAAACAAATATTTTGCTGGTCGTTGAGGTCACGATGGTAATGCGGGTGAAATTATCATGCAGATTAATGGTTGTTGTTCTCTGTATAAAAACAAACTATAAATTTCAAAATTTTCTAAAAGTAAAAGGAAATTCTTGTGTTATACATTTAATGCATCGGTTGAACACACATATTCTGAACTCATGGAACACAAGGAGAACTGTTATATTTGGCTTGAACACGTACTACAGTAGAGAGTGTATTAGTTTTATGATTTTAATATATAAAGATCGAGATTATTTTAATGATCAGCAATTATTGTTTTCCAATAATTGTTTTGGTAGATAATCTATTCCTATTTAGAGAGCCATCCCCAAATGCTCGGAAAAGGTTGTGTGCATACCGCAATCTTATGTTTTGGCTTATGCCGCAAATCTTGTTTGCAAGTCTGCCAACTCTTCTTCATCATGCATTGATGGGAAAAGAACCCGAATCTTAGACACCAAGCAGGCAGGTAGAGGCCGTCGCTCACTGCGACGAATTTGAGGCCCAAGCCAAAACACAAGCTTGCGGTATGCACACAACCTTTGTAACAACATCCGTTGTAATGGACCTGACTCTCAGGCTGTGGGAAATTAGATCGGACTGGCATCGCTTAAAGCCTTCCAGCTCCATGGCGTTAGAGCTGGTGGTCTCCGTTGACTGCAAAGTAAAAAAAGTTACAACCAACAATCACTTTCATATTATTTGAATGAATTATTTAGCTAGATCAGCAACTTCATGTTTATGTATTGATAACTAGTCAAAAAATTG
Source organism: Watersipora subatra (assembly GCF_963576615.1). Classification (NCBI taxonomy): domain Eukaryota; kingdom Metazoa; phylum Bryozoa; class Gymnolaemata; order Cheilostomatida; family Watersiporidae; genus Watersipora; species Watersipora subatra. The sequence continues at coordinate 51,466,855 of NC_088712.1, read as the reverse complement.
GGTTTTTGTCAGGCTGTGACATAAAAACTGTCAAAGTTTTCCCTTGACAAGATGGCTGCTTACTTTTAAACTGCAGCTCTGATCCATCGTAGTGTAGGGCCCGAAAAGTGCGCAATGCCCCGGACTACCGTCACCTGCCTAATCAAGCTGCCAATCGATTGCTGCCATCAATCCCTCGTTATGCAGGGTGTACTGCTCGGCAATACACTGTAAAATATTGTAAAACTTCATTATACAAGATCAATTTGTATCATTATCATTAGTCTAAGAATGTAGAATCCTCTTCCCCTTTTTGTGCTATATTATGATGAAAAATAGAATTTTAAATTATAATATATTTTGCTTGAAGGATGACATATTTTCATTTCAGGAAAAAAATTGTTTCTAAATGTCGTTATTCAATTAGTGTGCCAAGCTTTTACTCACATTTTCCAAGTTTATGGGTAAATATTAACACTCACACCATGTAAGTATTTTTTTTGTTGGTAGGGGCAAACGCTGTGGCTTGGTATCACGATGTTCAGGAGCGACAGAAAACGGAGGTTCTGCGTAAGGCATCCGCCAGAAGAGTGATGCAGCTGCCAGCAGGGGGTTGATGACGTGAGCTCTGTTTACCCTGGCAGTTGCTTCCCAAGGGTACAATTGGTGACAGGAGGCACGTGTAACCTTGAACTCTACCCATCCACCTTCTCGCACCATCGTGAATAAGCAGGGGAGGGCGCAGGCGTGACAGTGAAATAGTCGCTGGAGTACTGTCACACTTTCTACTATTTTCTCCTCTTTGAAGGAGGATTTGGGTCTCAAATCACAACACAATAGTTGACTTGCAATAAGATTTGTACAACATCATTTCCTGTTAATATATCATATTTTCTTGATAAGAAAAAGAATAAACATATAGCCATGCAATCATGACACATATTTTACAAAACTTTATCAGAATCCATGATATTGTAAACATAAAAATGTGAGTAATAACTCCATGGATATTTTTTACATTATGTCAAGTTTGATTAAGTTTAGCTCTATCTTACATGTAATTGGAGAGCGTTTGACACTGGCCAACATAGCGCTCTTCCCAGTCTTCAGTGGTCGGCACAAACTCTTCATTATCTAATACTAATAATAATCATCTAATAATATTAATATGCAATTAATGATGATACCAGAAAATGACAATAACGGTTTTATATAACATATCTATAAGTAGTGGGGTTAGGAAATTTGGCGAAATTAATCGAGAAACTATAACATTTTTTTATCCATTATAGATTAATATATTACGTTTTACAGATAGATATGCAGTATGAATTAGTTTTGTTATTATAATAAGAATAATAAAAGTAATTAAAAAGATAAAATACTATTAGTATTATACTACAATTAAAAGACATTTATGTCGTAATAATAACTATAGATTACCACAGTAGAACCAGAGTAGAAGTAGGAGAATACTAGAAAACAACTCGAGTTACTACTACTAATACAAGTAATTCATAAAATAAATTACTCACGTGCTTTGGTGACATGTGGATTATGCAAACCGGTTAAAAAACATGTCGTCTTTGAAATGGCGAAAACAAAGGTAAGAGTAAGCAGGCGAATAAATAAAGTTTGTCACGTCTAGCTTCACCCAGTTGCTCCACGCCTGGTGAAGGTCTGGTCTTTTCTCTGCTCTTGGCCAAGAAAAAAGGTGCTTCTCAGTTTGGCAGCTGCACAAACACGATGTGGCGCGTTAGACATTATGACGAATTGAAATTAACAAGTTTAATACGAGAAAGCGTGTCTGCTATTTGCTATAGGTTAAACTTGAACTGAAGCTAACATTATCTGATCATATGACTTAAGATTCCCGTCATATGGCGTAAACAATTTCTACAGCATTTTTCGATCATCACAGCGGACTAAAAGGTTCATCATGTTTATCAGTGGATGATATGCAATCGTTCAAGGTAAGATTAAAAAATTAAACATATTTTCATGGTAGGTTTTGAAATATCAGTGCTCTAAGTTGCAGCATTATGATGCCAATGAAATAAACGCGTAAGAACAATAAACATGGTTTTTGTTGCAAGCGTGAAGTATATTTGTGAAAATATTTCGATGAATAAGGTTTCATGAAAGTGTAAAAAGAAACCGTTTTCAAAAACGAATCCAAACTATGGCAGTCTTGCGTGGCTGCGATTTTCTGTTCGTTTTTAACTTTTAAGAGCTTGTAATCACATTTCCACATATTTTGCACCTACACCACAACATAGTAAGACATGTTGAATCCTTTGATACCAAATAACTGTAATGTGAATTTTATTGCAAGTCAACCTTTAAGTTACTCTTGTCACTTGTTATTTTCTTACTAAATATAGAGTAGTCAGTAAATAGCAAAAGCAACCATAAAAATTTAGTTTTGTTTTTAAATTATAATTATCATGTTATTTTAAAATTGTGATGTTCAAGATTAGCATTAAAATTAATACACATGTTTTCTAATTATAATGTCTAACAAGTCTTCAAAATTTAATATATAATGCATCACAATATATATCATTATATTTATAATATTATTACTGTTTTAATATTATTATTGGTTAAAAAAACAAATACTCAAATGGTTTTTCTTTTCTATAGCTGGGGATGTGTTGGACCAGCTTCTTTCACTATGGTCAGGCCTCCAAATAACCAATAAAAAAGACTGTTGAATAACAGAATATCAAAACAGATACACAAGCACTTGCTGCAGCTAAATGAGTTGAAAAATTCATTACGGATCTTTGTAGAAGATTTGATTATTTAAGATACCTTAAATACAGCTGCCAAGTGTAAGCAAACAAAAGTGGATGCAATTAAGATGTGCCTAATTAATTTAAAAATAAAGCGAGTTGACTCACTCAACATTAAGACTATATTATATAAATAAATTCATGATCAACCGAACAATACTTTCACAATTTATATCAAATTATTACATTCATTGCTAACACTATAATCAATGTAGAAGGCAAATTTATTATCTAGTTGTTGGAACTTTCCAACATAAAAATAAATAACATTATTGCTTCTGTATCTGTGGAAATAGGTACTAGTTAGTAGTGTTAAGGATGCCAGCAATGCTGGAGCTCCCTATACTTGATGCAATTTATCGGTATGTGTTGGAACATTCCGTACAACATTCCGTCAATCGTGAAGTTATCAGTTGATTTGACTAGTGTAAAAGGATTGTAATTTTGGTTGCATCTGATGATTCTGCATAGAAATCAGGATCTGATTTTTAACTTAACAAACAAGACAATTATATCTTAGTTATTAGGAATTAGAAACTAGCATTTAAAATAGCGAACGAAGAAGGTGCATCTGGAATAGCGCAGTGTAGCTTAATTTTAGCTGCCGAGCAGCCATTTGTTGCTGTCATGGAAGGATTGAAATGGTTTAGTTACAGCTTCTTCATCCTGTTCACATCAGTTATAACAACAGACATCGTTTCTGGTGAGTTTATACTTAATATGCATGCTATAAATTTAAAGGACTGAATATGTTCCGTACCAAAACTTAGGTAAAGATTTTGATAGATCAATCTTGCTAGCTCCATAGACTTTTTTCATTTACATAAATGACAACCAAAGTAGCAGCTACTGGATAGTCTCATTTCATAGTTTGCTTTTTCAGGAATAATTATTGTAAGGAATAAGATTTCATAGATCTAAGAAAAGTGATCTAACAAAAGCTTAGGTAAAGCTTTGGTTAGATCAATATTTCTAGTGTGTTAGACGCCAGGCAATGACTTTTCATTTTTGTAATTATTTAAACGTGTCTATACCTTGCATGTCGTGTTTGATCTAGTTTTATTATATTGTTAATAACTTGTTTGTTTTACTTATCACTATTATATTTTGCTTTCATTGTATCTTTGTTGTAATCTATTATAACGATGGCATCGCATTAGCGACTGCATTTTATTTATTGTTATACGATTTTCCTTACTCGGTTCCAATATCCGGATTGGGTGAATATGTTGTAAATAAGGAAGCGCGCTCGCTCAGTTGGTTAGATCAATACTCGTAAGCTTCTCGACTAATAAGTTTCGCTTCCTTAATCAAACGAATGGTAAAAATCATACCCATTCTCTCTACTTTATGTAACAGTCTATATGGTACCAAAGTGAAAGCCGGAAAATTCCGTTACATTAGTTCTATGAAATCTTATTACTTACAAGAATCACTGCCAAAGTAGCAACTAATGAACCTATGCTATAATTTGATGAATTTTGTTATAGAAAATGTAAAATTACAAATTTGTATGCAAGCCTAATTATTTTTTCATCTTTATAAAATAACTTTATTATTCAGGAGCCTTCTTTGTAATATTTACATTACATGCAAAATATCTGGATGATAGTCTCAGTGTATTCACTTTAAAAGGGGTTATTATAGTGCCAAACAGTGTATATCGTGACAATATGGGAGCAGAATTTTCAATTACAATTTTTATTCAGGTAAAAAGAGATAAAAAGTCATAATTGCGAAATCAGGTTGGAATTTGGATCATGGGTTTGACTCCCTCCCTGAGAAAACGCTGCCTAAAGTTTGGGAATAGAGAACGGATGATTTCTTTAGAGTTATGGGCAGCTGGATTATCATGGATTATCATATTACATCTCATACACTTTTAAAACCCTCCACTTGATTATGCATTATCATCTGGTGCAGCTGAACTTATGTTTGCCTTAGCAGCAATTACCGGGAGGTTCAGCTGCCTTGTTTCCACGTACCACCCGGCAGCGATCAATACCTCAGGCAGATTGTTTCTGGAAGTGGCCAACATTCAATCCAAGTTATGAGTGTTTTAAAATGGTTTGCCATACTTTTTAATGGCAGCAATGGAAAGAGTACAATTGAAATATATAGGGAACATGTTTTTCTTGAAAATAATTTTTTTGAAAAAAAAAACTATTTTGAGGGTGCCTTCTAACCTTAAGGCATTGCAGCTGCCTTTCGACAAACAGTAAAAATGGGAACATGGGATCAAGATCAGTAATCTTTGTTCAAGATAAATCCTCATAGAAGATTAATACTTAAAATTCTACGTCAACTATTGTTAAAATTCAATGTTCTCTGATCTTCACTTGTATGAAATCAGTCAATTGTTTCACTTATTATCAGGTTAATCTGCGTCATGGATGTTCTGATATTAACCAAATTTAGATTTGTCTTTTCTGTTTACATTATTCACTCAGTTAGCCACTTGAAACTCTTTCTTTTAAACTGTAAAATACTACAAGTTAAACAAGGTATCTTTTTTTGTTTAATTGTATTTATGAATTATGTTAACATTAAAGGTTAAAGGTGTGATTATCATGAGCATACGTTACAAGTTAAGAGCTCACTGAGTTCTTTATTCAGAAAATATCGATAATAAGCTGCAAATATTTCCATTTTACAAACTATTCTAGAAAATAATTCTTTCAAGGAAATGTGAAACGTATCTGTTTATTTTACAAGTGTTAAACAATTTATTGTTGTTTTCTATTTTTAGTATACCGAATAAAACTAGAGATTTTTGAATTATATGACTTGCTTAAAAATGTGAAAACTTGAAAGACTTTTAATTATAATTCATTATGCAATATTATGAAAAAGCATTAAAATATTTAAGAAAAATCCATTTTTTGAGAGTTTAGTACTATTAACTGTGTTGATTGAACTTAACATCATGGCATCTAGATTTTATGAAATTTGTTTTGGTTGTCTCTAGTTACAGAAAACAATTACAATTTGTATTCATGTACTATCAATCTAGTATTTAGTATGAAGTAATAGTGGTATATTGTGGAGTTGTGCTGGAGCTAAAATGCATCGTTTTTTTTCTGATATATAAACATAATATTTATTCTTGTGCTCAAAAAACTAGCATTAGTAGCTGCTGAGTATAAAGTTACTTTGTTTCCTGTAAGTTGACTATAAGACTCAGCACTAATGGTTATTGTACATATGAACTTATCTTGTTTAGTCGTATCATATAATATATTGTTGTTCTTTTGTGGTTGTAGGATATGAAGTTAGATTGTCGGTAGATTCAACAGGGTATCCTGCATTTTACAGAGATGAGTCGATAACTCTAACGTGCACTGCTAGCGGGGATACAGATGCGACTTATATCTACCTGGTTAATAGTGTCGGTGCAACAGACGATAGGGCTTCTTGTAGATTTGATGATAGGGATAATAGATGGATACCTACTAATTTTCAACAGGATTTACCAGGATTTTCCACAATTGATCAAGCTTACTGTAAAGCTGCAGCCGCTGCGGCTCCTCCATTGATCTTTTCTACAACAGGAATCGTATCAAATGTCTTGCTTAGCGCTAACTTTGTTTGTTTCGCTGACTTCCCAGGGCCGCGTGTGAACTCTACATCATTTTCTATTTCTGCAATTCGTGGTGAGTTCATGGTACTGGTATGCGCTGATATTTTTTTAAGCTCACTTTTAACATGATAGCAGAGCAAGTCACTTCACGCCTGACTGTTTATGTCTATACTGTTGCAAATTATGTAAAATACCTTCATAAGAAACTACTGTAACTCATTTACCTTCTTTGACTTCCAATGACTGTACCTATGAAGGTTGTTCATAGTTGCGTATGTGACATTTATTGCTTTTGTATTTTTATCATACAGTGTGGTCATGCTTTTCGCTGTGCAATAGGTTAAACAAAATGTGAAGTAGTTGGTGTTTACGTTGATTATGTAGAGTCGAGCTGGTCGTTCTGCGCTCTTGTTCATATGAATTAAAAACTGTGTATTATCACTTATTAAGAAAGCTTTGCAGGCTTTTCATCCTGCAAAGCCTTTCTTTAAAATATGGTATGGGCTTGATGATGAACAGGGTCCAATGCTAGGTAATTATGAAAACAGACAATGTTTTTCTAACTAAAACCAGATAAACTTTGAACTAAGCTTATATGCATATGGTACAGTCTTTTTTATAGTTTTCCAAAAGCTTGAAGTTTTCCAGTTGTTTTGAAATTTTTTTAGGTGCAAAATGAAGTATTTGTTTTGAATATAATTTCAAGGTAAAAATTGTAGGTAGAAGCTTGGCAGTATAATTATTCAGATATATTATTATAAAATGAATGTTCAGTGCACTCACACCCAAGTGACCTCATGCTCTGATAAATTTTAAATTCCGCTGAACTTCATATATTTTGACCCCAAGTTCCTTCATATAATCAAATCTCATGTTGTTTACTGATATTTTTTATGTTTCATGAATATTTTGATAGTTGTGTATAGCGTTGATGAGCTGATATATAGTAAATGTTATAGTTACATGCAATTAAAAGAATATTTATTGTGTTGTTTAACTTTATATATATACATGTATATATATGTATATATATATATATATATATATATATATATATATATATATATATATATATATATACTCATGCTACAGACAGTACTGTTTCGGCTATTGAAGCCTCATCAGTGCAGCTCAGAGCTTAGGCAAGGGACACAAATCCCATTACCAATGAGAGTTGACTTCCTGCCACGAAACAACTAAGTTGCCTCGCAGACTTTAAGAAAGTCAATGTGCTGGCACCTATGTATATATATATATATATATATATATATATATATATATATATATATATATATATATATATATGTATATATATATATGTATATGCATAGGTAAAAGCGTGAGGTCCGAGCAGAGTGGTCAATTATAAGATCAGGGCAGCTTAGAATCAATAAAACATACTACAACTTTAGATAAAACACTTTATTGCTATTAGTTTCATGCTTTGTAAGAGCAATCTTTAGATAAAACGTTAGCACCAGTTATCCATAATTTTCCAGCTATAAAGTTTTAGTAACTTTAATAGTTCTAGCTATATATAAGTAACCAAAGCAGTAAAATAAGCACGCACGTGCAAGTGTGTGTGCTTATTTTTGTGTGCTTTTATATATATATATATATATATATATATATATAGATAGGTTGATCTTTGGCAAGTTCTTTAGTCGTGTTATTAATATATGTAAATAAACATTTATGATGTCCTAGTAAAACTCCTTCATCTCTACCACAGACTAGGTTTTCTTTGTCTTCCCTGCTAACATAATTTTATTCTTTTGGTTTCCGGCTAAAGTTAGCTTCCCCTTTTTGCCCAATTCAAGCAAATTCATTGATGCATTGGCAGTAAATAGTACGGAAAAATAATACATTGTCTGATCATCTTTTGTATAGGGATGTTTTCAAAAAGTACCAATAAACAACCTACGTGATTCCTGGTGTAAATATTTTATTCCTAAATGTCTAAGCTACTCCTGTCATTTATGTAGAGCACCCCCATATAAACTGTGGTAATTTTATTGGTTGCCAACATTTGGTAGTTGAAGTGACCCTAAGTGATTTAAGTAAAACCACTGTGTTTGCGGCATGTTCTTTTAAGAATTTTCCCTTTTTACTCGTTGTATGTAAATATTTCCTCTTTATTGTAGTTAAACCCGAGAGCCTTGTGATAAATGGACCAGATCAGATAGTGGAGAAAAATGAGTTTACATTCAGCTGCATAAGTACTGGAGGAACTCCTGACTCTGTGCTGCAATACGGTTTGTGCTTAACTACATGTAAAACAAGTCTACAATGTTTTGATTACTGGTATGATCTAAGAATGTTATAAAGTTTGTACATTGAAGCTATCTTTCATAGCCGCGCTCAATTTCACAGCAAGTTTAAATCTGTTTTTTTGGTTGTTTTCTTGCGTGAAACCTTTTTTGGTTTCCTAAAGACAAATTTTGTTACAATTCGCGCTCTGTTTGTTCAGCGCAAACAGGAAATCATGTATTTGTTGTTTTTATGGTATTTTACCATGGTATTAGAGCATTTAATATAGGAAAATTTGTATAAGAAACCTTTCATGCTCATTGGAACCTTTACATTCAAAATAACTTTGCTTTATAACCTGTTCCAGAAGTAGAAGATTTTGTAAATGGTAAACCAAATTGATATATAGACATGTTCTGATTTATTTCAAGCTTCCTTAAAAGTCATTCTTAAACTTTATATCCAAGCAAAGCTTCAAGTCTTAAACAAAAACAAATTAGTTATAATACTACATAAAAAATATAAAAAGTACACAAAAAGAGGAGAAAGAGCAGAGAAATCCTGAAAAGTAACCATGAAACCATAATACCACAAACGTTTAGGCCTGAGGCTTAGCTTTGGGCTAAAAGTCAGCCTTAGGTTACAGGTTTAGTCTTAGGTATTAACCCTTTGAACTCTGACACCCTGTATTCAGACATCGTATAAAGTGTATCAGATGACCTAACAGCTAAAATAACGGCAGCCACATGGCATGGTTTAATAATGGTGTTTTAAAGAGACAGTGTAAACCAATCAAATAATTGTTGCATAGAATGTTAGACCAAAAACTTGTTTTCTATTTCTAATCTAAACTTGTCCTTCAGACATAGCCTTAGACACAAGGCCTTGACATCAGCCAAAGATAGTAGGCTTAGCCTGAGACATACCTTGTTCTCAGACATTAGTATTAGGCCATAGTCTAAGCCTTGTTCCTAGCCGTAGTCCTCATATTTCCTATATCCTATGTATTAGGTGTTATTTATACATATATCTATGCATATATTTATCCATATATTAACAATGTATAAATATACCAACTGTACTACCTCCTGTTGCTCGGTTAATAAAAATTCTTTGGACAGATAATTCTTTTGTTTTCGACATATAACAACATTTGCTATTTTAACTTCCAAATTTTATATCATGAGAAAAATGTTTTTGCTGTAATTGAAATAAATTAGGAAGAAAATAAAAGCAGCTGTAAAGGTTTTCAAACTTTTCAAACTACTTTTAAATTTCATATCATGAGGAAAATATTTCGTGCAGGTCCAATAAACTAAAAAAAATAAAGTGAGAATAAAATGTTTTAAATTTAAATGTGAAATAATTAGCAAGTAATATCTAATTAAAGTCGGTTTTGCTATGAGTACAATTAAAGATGATTTGGTAATGATACAATTAATTCGAACTGAGAAAAATAAATAAAAATCCTGAATATGTAGATTTACTAATAACAATTTTAGCAAAAAAGTGTATGTGTGTGTATAAAAAAGGTTCCTGTTCCACCAAAAACTTTGAATACGTCGATACTGGTACCTCTCGATACTGGTACAAATGTAAAAGTGAAATAATGCACTGTTTGACTAAACAGATAATAGCAAACTCGCAAAATAATATCCATTCTGCCTTTGTCTTACTAAATGGAGAGATAATGTTGAGGCTCTTTCCAGGGCGACAATACAATTGAAAAGACTTGGCCTTGACTCCAGATATATTAAATGAACCTTATGTTAAATATTTCTTAACATGGGCATCGTAACGCCTGGCTGCATTGGTAAAATAACCAACGTGCGCTATAGCCGGAATGAGACACATATCCACAAACTTTGAGAAATATATATATATAGACTTATACAAATATATATAGTAAATATGCATAGTTTTATGTATGATATATGTATAGATCGTAAAGTATATCTACACATATATATATATATATATATATATATATATATATATGTATATATATACATATATATATATATATACACATGCTACAGACAGTACTGTTTCGGCTATTGAAGCCTCATCAGTGCAGCTCAGAGCTTAGGCAAGGGACACAAATCCCATTACCAATGAGAGTTGATTTCCTGCCATGAAACAACTATAGGTTGCCTCACAGACTTTAAGAAAATCGATGTGCTGGCACCAAAGTGCTCAAATCAAAAAAGTGATGAGCTTTGCACAAAGGCTAATAGTGCCGCACCTCTCACAGAGTGCTCAACCAAACCGAAGTAAGGGAGCATATACTCATGCTACAGACAATACTGTTTCGGCTATTGAAGCCTCATCAGTGCAGCTCAGAGCTTAGGCAAAGGACACAAATCCCATTACCAATGAGAGTTGATTTCCTGCCATGAAACATATACATATATATATATATATATATATATATATATATATATATATATATATATATATATATATATATATATATGTATATATGTATTTATATATATATGTATATATATATATATATATATACTTATATATACATATACTTATATGTACATCTATAGGTACATCTATACGGGCATCAATACCCACAGATAGTTGAACAACTAAATGAACATATATATATACATCTATATGCAAATCCAAACATACATATATATATATGTACATCTATCTGCACATCTTGAAGTACATATATATGTACATCTATCTGCAGATCTATAAGTACATCTATACCAACATCTAAATGCACATCTATGCGCTCATTTATACGCTCATCTATACACGCATATACATGTATATGTACATGTACATGTATAGGTACATGTACATGTATAGGTACGGCTACCCGTACATGTATAGGTACGGGTGGCTGTACCTACACACATGTGCCATGGTGACATACACACATGTGCCATGTCATTAATATCAATGCACACATGTGCATGTTTGTGTTGGTGTCCAGCTATAGCTATTAAAATATGTGTTCTGATGGACTTGAACTCATGGCAAATTATCCTGTAAGTTTAATATCCAGGCATTATACTACTGAGCTATATAAGGCATTTTGCTCAACGACTTTATCATATACTATATACCGTATGCACCCGCTAAATGACGTATTACTCGAAACTATGAAGTCTATTAAATCTATGAAACCCGATGCTTTGTCGTGTTTTCTTGAAGTTTTAATTTCTGTTTTTCGTAAGGTTCATTTGCTATATCGCAGTCAAAGCCAACTCTTTCGCGCAGATAATTGTATTATTTGGGAAGAAAAAGTTTTGACATTCTCTCTCTGTTCGATCAGACAAACACAGTAGGATATCTCCTTTTTACATTTATGCCAATATCGAGAGGTACCAGTATCGAGAAGTACCAGTATTGAGAGGTACCAGTATTGTGAGGTACCGGTATCGCGAGGTACCAGTATCGAGATGTAGCCTACCAGTATTGTGAGGTACCAGTATCGAGAGGTACCAGAATCGAGCGGTACTAGTATCGCGAGGTACCAGTATCGAGATGTACCAGTATTGTGAGGTGCCAGAATCGAGCGGTACTAGTATCGCGAGGTACCAGTATCAAGAGGTACCAGTATCGAGAGGTACCAGTATCGAGAGATACCACTATCGCGAGGTACCAGTATTGCAAGGTACCAGTATCAAGAGGTACCAGTATCGAGAAGTACCAGTATTGAGAAGTACCAGTATTATATAGTTTTGAAAAAGTTTGATGAATAGCTTCTGGTGGAACAGTAACCCTTTTTAACTGTTATACAGTACAATTTATGCTGTAAAATGTTAAACAAATACTTTACAGAAGTTGTTTTCTTGCTTTGGAGCGAATTAAAATTTACATACATTTATTCCAATAGGAAAAATTGTTTCGGATCTCGAACAACTCATTTTTCTAACAACATTTTGGAACAGATTATACTTGAGAACCGAGGTTCCACTGTACTTAGATTAGGAGCACTGTATATACTTGGTATAACATCCTCTCATATACACACTTTGTATGGGAGCATTTCATATACTTGGTATAGGAGCATCTCACGTTTTTGGTATAGAAGCTTTTTATATATTTTAAATTTGACCATTTCTTATACTTTGTTTATTAGCATTCCATACATGAAGTATAATGCTTGAAAGTCTAAGTGATGAAGGTTAATTTTAATTTAATTTTAAATGGTCTCACAGCAACTTCCAAGATGAACTAATTGGATTTTCAGTAACTCTTGTTTAGGGTTAACAAACACTTTATGAGAATACTACATGTTTGCATGCAAATTACCACCTTTTCTTTGTATGTGACACCTGTAGTGATATAGATCCTGGTTTATAGGATACATAATGTATACTATCTCCTACATGTACTTAGTATGTTGTGCTGCATTGACCAATTTGTGCTTTCTTGTTTACAGAGGTACTCCGAGGTAACACGGTGGTAGCGAATACCGACACTTACTCCCCCACGCAAGATGATAGAGGCGGGCTCACTTTAATATGCAGGAATACAGCTCATTCAAACCTAGAGAATGTCTACCCTGATATTGTCAAACAAGAAATTACTCTGGATCCACGCTGTAGGTCCACAAGTGTTTTAATTCATAACAATAATACTACGTGTTCATAAAATGAGAGGATAACAAAACTAGAGCTGGTAGTTTTAGCACTAATTAAACCACATTTTATGTTTCAATTGTAACACGACCAAACACGGGCAAAGCGAGTGTTCGGGAGCTTTATGATAAATGCATATGTGCGCAAAACTCCCGGAAACTATCCATCAATGACCATATACAAACCCTTGTACCAAAAATCCCATCAAAAGGTTTAACCTTTTTTGTGTGGAGTTGTTTAAGTATAATAATGATACAAAACACATATAAACCTATTCAAATCAGCTATCAAGTCTTTGGAAAGTGTCAAAAATATCCTAAAACCTATCCATCTGATCGGATTATACATAACTAGAAAGATTAATTTGGCCTAAAATCGCCATTTAAACCTGACAAGCCTTTTTAATGAAAATGAAGACCGGCCAACAAAACGCCCATAGAACCGTGCCACATATAGTAGAACCATAAAGTTGTGCACATTTCACCTATCTACAGCATTGTACAAGTGCCAAATGTTTCTGTAATAAACGTAGACCATTAGAGGCGTAGACCGTAGACCGATTTACAGGTACGAAAATGTGGTACACAGTTTATCAGCTTATTTTTTTGTCCATTTGCCAAAGGTTCCACTAAATTATTTAGAACATTAACCAACTTTTTTACATCCTTTGTACAAACTAGGGCCAAACTTCAATGCCCCTTTATGACAAGAACATTTCTTTATTTTGCTCTAGTTTGCCAAAAACTTCCACACACATGTGAATGCTAATGCTTGTTTTCTGTCACAGATCACTGTAAAACCATTCAAGATTCAACTCAACCGACTTTCAAACTGTGTATATTAATTACACAGCAGCTTGCCATTTTACTTCTAATATTGCATTTTTCCTATTGCAGGGAAGAGAGATAACATACAGGTAAAATGAATAACTCGCCCTCTGATAGCTTGAATACATGGTTAACTCTAACACTTTTGTTTGGTCCGTTTTTACGATAAATGGTTTCAGATAACTCAACCTCGACTCTGTTAGCTCTAACTGTTATTTGACCAACGGCTACCGAGACGTTTTTTTTGCTTTGGAATATCAGTTTTTTCCAAGCCACAGAGATATACCTCAACTTTTAGTAGTTTGTAGGCTTCGTTATTACCATCATTGGAAAAAAATTTTCGTCAACGAATTTTCTAAATGTTTGGTGAAATTTAATTTTTACCAAACATCCGCTTAGCAAGCAATGGTCTTTCAAATGCAAGGGAAAGCCAGGTAACCTTCGGCAAAATTGATCTTGGTTAAAACACTCAAAAGAAAATGATTTTTTATTTCTGAGCATTTCCACGGCAATCAAGTTTTGCCAATTTTCATCTGAAAGCGTCCTAGCAGTCACATCACATAAAAACACAAACCAATATCAAGTGATAGGAAAATCTTTATACTTTTGTGGTATTTTTTGTTTTAAATTTACATTAGAAGCATTTAATTTGAAACAAGCCATTCATCATTTTGATTTAAAATATATTTTGTAAATTTACATATATCTACTAATAAATACATGGACTTATGACAGTGCTCTGATAACTTGAACCCTCTGATAACTCGAACAATTTCACTCGCTCTCATGAAGTCTGAGTTATCAGTGTTTGACTGTATAATATTTTCCTTTCATTATTGCTGTTTGTTGTACATAATAATACCCAGTACATTACAACTACTATTGCAGTTATCTTAGTGCACTGCCATTTTACCGCTGATATTACATTTCTCAACCAGCAGTAGGGCCTACTCTTTCTTTTTCCATTATCACTTTAATCGTAGGCTGTATGCCAGAGGAATTTCTAGTTATATAATTTTTTTGAAGTTTAACTTTCTGTTTAATTAACAAAAACTAATTTGCAGTCATAGTTCAATAAACATGGTTGGTACGAAGAACACCGAAAGCGTTTGGAAAGTTAATTGATTAGATTATTAGGTTGCTTTGTAGTTAGCTATATCATGAATTTAATTTTTTTGTACAAAAAGAAATTGGAAAGATTTTTGTATTAATAGTCGAGGATTCAGCAAAGTGACATGTATTTAATATTATTGGTAATTAGCATGTTAACATAACACAATCTGGGTTTATTTTAAAGATATTGACTTTGAAGAAGGACACTCAGGAGAACAATCTGTGACTCTCAACCCAGACTATGATCAGCCACTTGAATGCGGAATCATTGGAACTGGCGTTACCATCAGGTGGGACTGTAATGATGTATGTGCGTCAAGGACTGGCAAAGAAACTGTTATTCCTGCTGATTCAGCAAGCGATGGAGATCAACAAGTTATGTCTTGTCACGGAACTGTTCCAGGAACAGGTATATTATGCATTTTTATGTAAGAAATTTACTAATTTACTGAGTGAATGTCCATATACCATAGAGTTACCATAATGGTTAGCTTTAGAGCAACAGCTCACCAGTGAACTTTTGCCAGCGCTCCTGATATGAATTAGTATTTTTTGTTTGGTGAACAAATGCTGGAAATAAATAAATGGTCGTCGACACTGATTCACTTATTTTAATTAATCTCGAACCATGCAGTTATTTGTTTTGCTTATTTAAGAAGTATGTGTAGTATTTTTTTTTTTTCATTTGTATCAAAATGAGCTCAGAAATGTATGTTGCATAAAAAAACAAACATTCTCAAAATATCTCATGATACATTGTAGTGTGACAAACACCTATTTAGGAAGTTATCCAATACATGTATGAGAAGACAATGTTTATGTAACTCCTGAATGCTTTGATAAGATACTGCAATCAGTAATGTCAATAAGATCTAAAAATAAAATGAGTTTGCTCATTCGACTTACCATTTTAGATTCATTTTACTTTCTTTTTACTTTTTTAATATTTATTGAACTGTAAATGGTAAATATGTTAAAGTTTGAAGCTTATGTTGTTAACATAAATCTAAACCATAAAATATTGATAAAAACCTTAGAGAAGTCAACACTGAATATTTGGAGGCTTCCAGCGTATAGGTGTCAAGCAGATGCTAGCCATTGAATGCATATAATTTTGATATTGTCTGTTCAATAATATTAAATTTTAATTTGGGCGCAGTTGATGAAAAAAGCGACCTTAAACCACCTACTTAGCAATCTGTGTGAGTGTAGTAGAAGAATACAAGTTCTGGTTGGTTCACGCTCAATTTCAAGCACAGCTATTTTATTCTGTTTCTTCAAAACTTTGCTTGTTTGTTTGACTAATAATGATAAAAAGAAACAGATGAAATTTTAAAAAACGATGTCAAACAATACATTTAAATTACCATATTTTGTTGGATAAAACAAATGTTGTGACATTTGCTAACTTAGAGAGAAAGAAAACGTGAGAAAGAAATACCAAGTTTTGAGCAGTTTTCTGGTATTTCAATTTATTAAAACAGAGCACTGCAATGTCGTCTAATATTAGACATTTGATAAATAATATTCCATTAATGCATAACTGGGGACTTTCACATTATGCTGATCTATTTCTTAACATTTGTTTCGTAATTGTGCAAAATTAATACAGTGTTTCTCAGAATAGCCAAGAATTGCGCAACACTTAGCAAATTTCACATCAACATTCGTCTGCGAAAAGTAGAGTGAGTTCCGCTGTTTTAGACTCACTCATCCCTCACAAGACAATTATTACTCCACACAAAGTTTAACTCCATAACATTATTTTTTCTCAATTTTGACTTTTTACATACAGAGCAGGTCACCAAGTTTATTCAATCATTAAGTTTGCCTTCACAAGTTCTGGCTTTAACTCTTCTACTTTTTTGATTTTTACCCTGAGGAAGTTATTACTACTCTAGTGTTTATAATAGGATTGGAATCTAAGAAGGAAAATTTCAATATCAAATGGCGAGCGAATGGCGCTACCCCTACCAATCCAGCAAGAGCGGATAAAAAAGATTCAAGTCTCGGAACTACCATTGGAGGTGCAGCCGGTGCGGGTGTACTGATTATCGGAATGGTTGCTTTGTCAGGATTTGCAATAAGGAAACGAACAAGTAAGAGCAAGATACTTTATTAATAGATCTTTTATTCTGTATCAAATGAGCACATATTATTGTGGGAAAATTAATTTAGGCCAAAAGCCAGATGGTATAGTGACAATGTTAGTTTTATTAAAATACACATTTCTAAACTTTAAGCAAAGGTGTATTTCGTTTACCATAGTAAATTATCTTACTCTGCAAATTATAATATCTTCTATTAATGCATTAAAAACAATTTGAAATTTTTCCTATCATAAAACTACTACAACCTTTTTAAATTCAGGACTCTGGTGTGACTACTATTCAACTACTACACTTTACAAGAACTGTTGGGTCATGTTTTTAAGAAAAAATACTATTGTATTATTTGAATATATTATAACTCATTATATGTGGAAGTATATCAAATTAGGAATATATTTTAAGATAAGTTTTTAACTCAAATAAAAAAATTAGGTTACTTGAATCTCAGTTCTTTTGTAACAGGCTATAATTCATTTAGCCATTGCAAATAATGTAAATTTATTTTTACCAGTGACATTCACACTAGTGCTTCAAAAAATTAGTATTTGTTTATTTTGATTTAAAATACTTTGCTCACCAACATGTTGGTAATATACTGTTTTGCTTGTGCATGTACCAAAAATACATTTTAATTACAGTTTTTCATTACAGATAAATTATAATACTTACGCATAGTTTTCTATGTATTTACCCTGTTTGTACATGGAAACATGTCTAGTAAGGAAATAGTAAGTTATAAATTTATAGAGCTGGTTCTTTTTTGATATGTTGTTACTAAACTGAACTTTTTATGGAATATTAATAGAACTAAGTATTTTTGCCGATAAACTTTAATTTTTTAACAATCAATTATAGAAACTCACTAAAAATGCAACAGCGTGAATTATCTCATTTTTCACCAAAGAATAAGAATATTTTATGAAAATATAAAGCATTATGCGGTTGTAAAAAGCTGTTCGGTATTTGCTGGGTGCAACGGATGAACTAACATGTAGTTTTAACTTTTTGAGTTGAAAGGTTTTTGCAGTTCTGTATGCAGCAAAAACATTAACAGCAGAGTTATCACAGAATATGGAATAAATTGGTTGAATGTACTTTTTCGAAAAGTGATATTTCCTTTATACATACGCTTGGTTTTCATTTGTGTGTAAAAAATAGTATCCTCTTCAGCCGCTCTCCAACTCAATCATGTTTATGATATCCAATTATGTCCACAATAGGTACGATGGAGGATCAAAGTGGTGGAGCTGGAGTTGATGGAAAGAATGTACAAGGGTTAGTATCCAGTCTATCTCTTTTATATCAAAGATTGTTACTTCCTCCATTTGACTTGTGTACAAGGTAGGAAGTACTAAGTGCAAACTATTAATTTACCATTTAGTAAACTAATAGACAGTGATTAACATATTTGTATTATGAAGTATGTCATTAGGAGGTATCATACACAGTTTTACTATAATACTAACTGTGTCTTTCTGCCTGTCTGAAACTCCACTTGGATGCACTAGTTAAAAAGTTGTGCAAAAAGATTGCATTTTATGGGATTCAAACTCCCAATATTCAGTTTAGCAAATCATCACTCAAACAGCTTCCCCAACTAACAATTTTACGTTCCCAGAACGTTCCAGGGATGTTCCGAAAAGTCCCAGAAACGTTACATCGTAACGTTGTCACAAGATTATTTGTAGACACATTTTCAACGTTCCAGCAACGTTGTGGGAAAAACATTGCTGGAACGTAACTCTTAAAACGTTCCATCAATGTTGTGGGAATTACTTTGTTGGAACGTATTTCCCATAATGTCCCTACAACGTTGTGGGAAATACGTTGCTGGGACGTATTTCCCACAACGTCCCAGCAACGTTGTGGGAATTACGTTGCTGGAATGTTAGCAAATGATCCCGCATAACATTCCCACAATATTGGGAGAACATTACGTAATATTCCACGAACATTTCTTCCATAATATTGTCTCAAGGCTATTAGCTAACATCCCAGGAAGGTTACGTATAGAACATTGGTTGGACATTGATGCGGAGGGATATTCCATCTTTATTATACAATATTCCTAGCTACTGCGCATCGCTTTCCTTGCCGCGATAATCTCGTTGAGCTAAAACGAATTATAATTATAAGGGCATACAAGTTAAAGGGCATTGGCTTCGCTCTTCTAACGAAATGATATACATACGCGTCGGCTTGTCGGACGACACGGAACGTTCATCAATCGGTGGATAGACTATCACCATCCATCTGATACAACATGTATATGTGGCGAACTGATCAGTTGCGATGTGTTCACACTGTTGCGCCTTACTTTGACACGTTCAACGCATGGTCAGAGCCTAATGGACCCTAGTCATTTTTGCGATATGTCTAATGAAGTGCGAAAATATAAATTTGTAGTGACTTTTCATTTCATTTACATAAATCATTCAAATTTATTATTATCTTTTTTCATTATTTTGTTTGTTTTTATATATGTAATAAAAAATCTATAACATTTTTAATTTGCTTCATTTTAAATAAATTTTTGTTATGAAAGGGGGACAACTTCCAAAAAATGAATCATGCGTTTTTGTACCACTCTAGCTAGAACGTTAGAGGAAAAGGTTTGCTAACGTTATTATAACGTTATTACAAAACATTGTTATCGAATGTCTCAGCAATGTTACAGGATTGCTACTTTGAAATGTCTGGGTATAAACATTCACATAATATTGTCTTCTAATATATTCGGAACAGTATGGCATTTCACCATTATGGAACATTCAGCAGATGATCTGGTGCAAAATTCCTGCGACATGGGGAGAATGTTACAGAACATTCCACAAGCATGCCTTTCATGATGTTGCCTCAAAGATATTAGCTAACATCCCAGGAACGTTTTCGTGCAGAACATTAGTGGGGTGTAACTGTGTAGACAATTTCTAACATTTTGATGTTTCACAGAATGTTCCTCTAATGAATTGCGTACAATGTTACTATAATGTACTGAGCATAACCGTCGACAATATTATTTCCTTAAGCTATACAACATTCCACCAACATTACGTCTCCGAAGCAACCTAATTTTTCTATAATGTGCCATGCTTAACCTTCACACAACATCTTTTCTCAAGGCTGCCGGACATTCAACAAATATTGCACCTTAGATATATACGAAGACTTTTACTAGATTATTCTTAAAATAATCTTTGTGAGCATCTCAATAGTTAGGGCATGGTTCCGAAGCTGTATATTTTGGTACAAACAGTTGCATGATATAATAACAAAAAATAATATGAAACACAATAAAAATATAGCTATAAAATGACTAAACTCTATATATATTGCCATCATCAAAACATGGCAGAAAAATACCACAACCTTTACACCAGAATAAATTATATATCCATGATACACAGAGACAAACAAGCAAAGCTATGATCATATTTGTGAATAATGCTACAGTCCACCAAATGCATTACCACATTAGACTAAAGTTTTTCCAGCTCGTCCGTCCTTGGATTGTGGTGGCGAAGGCTGTTCTTTCATCCAACAATTCAGATTACAGTACAATCCTTTAAGCCCTAAAATGTGAAGAAGCATTTATATTAGCAGATGAGAACTGCTAAAAAGTACAGAATACAAACAAAGCAATATGAGTATAAACTAAATATGGCAACAACCTGTTAACAATGTAATTATGAACATTGAGGTTGATCTGCCACATCACAGTGTCACTTGCTAGATACATGAAATAGTACCAGCAATACTTTTCTTTTCACTATTTGTGGGCACTCTATAATAAGGTAATATTGTTCACTCATTCAAGTTTTTGGAATCGCGATTCCTCATAATAGGCACAGGTGGATACAAGAGTGCACAACCACCATATTTTCAAAATTATCCTAATCAGCTTTTTATTTAATGGCTTCATAAATGAGCTTCCTATAAGGCTGCAACTTCATATTGGCATATTATGAAAAATGCACAAGCATATCATATTTAGGGTTGCGCTAATAGTAAGTTTCTTCAGAAGCAACTAATGTCCTAGTCACATTGTTCTTATGCTGAATTATCATTTTAATAATTTGAAATTTAAAAAAGAGTTGTTGTAGAATAGCAATGCAGTAAATTAATTAGTAAATCTCATGTAGCAAAAACACGAACTTGGACATATCCATTAAAAAATAATAACAAACTGTAAGCTAACAACTCCGCATTAGTCGAGTTATTCACTTGGAGTAAACCTTTCTGATGAGACGCTATATGTGCAAACAGCTATATACACAGGTAAATGAGAAGCACTGCTAATGCTATTGCAGATTGTTCCAAAGCTTTAAGAAACGCCGTGCAGATATTTAATGAAAAATTAAACGATAAGATTTTGTAAGTTTTAGTTGATCTAGAAGTATGCGAGCAGCCTGCCTTTTCAATTTCCTTTATAAGCTTGTTTGAATTAGCGCGTACACTCTTTTAAAAAGACATAGTCAATCGGCTATTGTTGCCTCTTACATATTGTCAAATTCTTCAATCATACCTATCTTATATCACAATCAAATAGCTGAAAATCATGTCATAAAAAGAGAAAAAGAAATTACATCGCACTACTAGCTCTAAGTTGACATTTTGGTAAAAGGCAGCACGATTCTCAACCTAACATGCTTATCACAAGTTATACATAATCTAACACAATGCAAACTTTCAAGAGTTGCTTTCTTAATTATCTACACGTGCACACAACTCTTAGATTTCCATATTTTCTCTGCTTAAAATTCTGATGTGCTAGGTAGTTAGTGTTGAAATGTGCTTCCAATCTGCCAAAAAAATCTACGTTTTGTACTACAGCATTTCTAAATTTGAAACTAATTTTTCCAACTTTCAATAACAAAAATCACAGTTAAAGGGAGAGTAACTATAGATCTATCGTAAATTCAAGAGTACAAGTCGAGATCTGAAGTTTGGTTCGAAAATCCTGGTTTTGACATGTACATACCGTGACCTCTTCCATGGCCCAAATCTTTTATTCGCTAATAGTTCAATCGGGATCAGAGGCGGGCAATGCGTAGCTGAAGAAATGGCATTCAAAACACCATCAGTAAGGACGCCTTTTTTGGCGCCGTCGGGAATACTACAATTAACAAAAGCCTGAGAGTAGCATGTTATAGTGAAGATCACAGAGAACAAAAAACAAGCACTTAACCAACGTACTGGTTCACCTCAATACAATAACAAAACCGCTACCTCGGATAATAGGTATTCAACAGTGTAGCAATGCCGCAAGACAGATTTCTGTCAGAAATCGTGATTCATGTACAAGAAAAAGGTGTGAATGCCCAATAGTGGATGTGTCAAATGGATTACTGAAGTGTGGCTTTGTAGGCAGATACTACAAAAACCAACATCAAATTCAAAACATATCACGTAATTCCAGAAGAGAATCCTAGTGATGACATTTCGAATGGTGAATAATGGGGACCTGGTGTTCCAATCAGCTCACATTGAGTAGGATTACTGGTATTGCACTATTTTATAAATAAATTCCTATATGTGATATCATGTAATTTTGATTCGCAACGGTTTTTTGAAGTTGAATTTTACTAGAAATCGTGCCATGAATTACATTACCGTCGTATTTTTGTGCAGACACCGCAGCAATACTATTTAAATTCATGAAAGAAACGAAGTCACTGTTGGAATTCAAACACAAATGCTCTATGGTAACATCTTCCAGCGCAGCGAGCTGGAAGCTTGTAGGTGTAGCATAAATACACACTGGTCAGTGCGCAAGGCGACATTGCAGTAGAAGGACTGGTCTTATGTACTGAATATTATATGGTATGTTTATCGAATTTGATATGGTTGTCACGACGTTAAGGGCTTAGGGCACAAATAAACAAACTTTCCATGTAGCTGAATTAAAGCATATTGATAACATATTAGTAAGCCTACAACATGTATAATAAAAACACAGACATGGAAAATTTGCAATAGTGATGGAAAAATGCAAGAAATATGTCTAGATCTCACCTGTCCCACAGTTATTGATACCGATTCAATTGGTTATGGAGAATTTACTGTTGAGCCGAACCGGTGTATGGTTGGCAAATTGACCATAGTAGTGGTGATTGACTAGATAGCGATTAGACGATTAGTTGCAAGAATAATGGCCAGATCTTGTGAGATTCATTCTAAAAAATCGCAAACAAACTACATTAGAGATCTTGCAAACAGCAAATCGATAAACTATCTATATGGTAAGAATCTAATGGTTATGGACTTGGACTGAGATTGAACCGATAACCTTGTAGTTGCAAACCCTAAATCTGGCCACTAAAAACTGCTGGTTGGTCACTACTAATATTGCTCAACATTTTCCAACTGAATAACAAGTTTAGTAGCTCAGTGACTAACAAACATGTCTTTACTCATTTGATATATGCGTATAGATCTTCATCTTTATGAAATTTTGGAGACAAAAATAATGGCAAAGAAAGATCTCTTCAAATTAAGTTTAGGAAATGGCGTTCAAACTTGTATCAGAGTTTGTCACATCAGAGTTGTCTTCTCTATTTTATGGCAGTCAAAAACTATTAATGATTCACCATTACTCCGTTTGTACACAACACACAGTCACTCGCAATGATATTTATTATCAACAATGCCTCTGAAGTAGGTAATGAAATAAAAAGATAATGCTACTACTCAGTAACATGC
The DNA here is from genome assembly GCF_963576615.1 of Watersipora subatra. Taxonomy (NCBI): domain Eukaryota; kingdom Metazoa; phylum Bryozoa; class Gymnolaemata; order Cheilostomatida; family Watersiporidae; genus Watersipora; species Watersipora subatra. Next base: position 51,442,882 of record NC_088712.1, on the reverse strand, counting down.
TTTACACATTTTTCTACGCATATATGGCTTCAAAGCCATTTCAATTCTATTAGCAAAAGCTCGCTCAACCAGCAAAAGTGTTTTTATCAGTTATTAAGACATTCGATAACATCGCTGTGATACGTGAAAAAAATCATTTTAAAAGTTGTACTTTTTTTAAAGCACAGAGGTACAGTTAAAGAACGAAAGCAATATGTAACCCTTTTAGTGCCATAGGCCTACTCTTTTTAATGAATTCCTGTTTACAGAAGCGTGACATTTTAAAGACAAATTATATCCATTCTATGACTCGCAAATGCTTTTCAAGCTGTTTTCCAACGTCAAACGCATCCAAGAACGATAATCCATTGCAGTTTACCACCATGGAGTGCAATTATTTATAAACACAGTCTTTAACACTCGGTTTTATTTACGGAGAAAAACTTGAATTTGTACCAATGCAAAAAACTTTACTCACCTGCAATAACGATCACAAAGAGCGTCAATATCATTTATTACTATATTGTGAATTTTATTGCAAGTATTGCAGATGAGTTAAGCATCGTTAAATCATTAATTGAACTACAACAACCGGAAAAATAAATCAGTATGGCGGATATTTCCTCCTCCTAGTTTTGCCTTGTCCGATATTTTCAGGCATAATACGATGTAAATGCATACCTTCGAAATCTTTCGAAGGAGTACGATGCGGATTTTTAGCTTTCCCACGCATCGAACTTCATAAATTCAGAAAAGTTATAACTGAATTCTATGTATATGCCCACAAACAATCTCGGTTGATATTTTGGTTCATTATACAGTAATACAAAAAAGCGTTTAATCTCTTTGTAAAGATTTAATAGACGTAAACTGACAAAACGTCGTAAAACCACGGTTATGGAAGAGCAAGCGAGTCATACTTAACGCCGAATACCTGTTGGAGATTCCGACAAGTTGGTGATTTTTTCTGAAACTACCGATGTGATTACCGCTGCCTATACTCATGATGTTGTGTTAAAACTGCTAAAAGAGTTCTGAATAAATATCGCCGAGTGATTTATTCACTACTAATGGACGTGATTTGACGCTATTTGGTAAGAAACCTCAAATTGTTGATCAGTTACAAAACTGCCTTACACAAAGCCACTGCACACTCGCAGACCTGCGAAAATGGTGCCCGAAGGGTTGAAATCAACTTGATATCGAATAATGAATACCATATTTGCCTTGTGGTGACCGATTTAACTCATGCACTACTATAAGCCCCTCTGTGGGGCTTACAGACAATTTAAATCAGACGGAAGCCCCTCACTGGAGCTTTTTTATATTATGTGGTTTGGTTCTCTTTTTGTAGCTACAAGTGAATGGATTCAAATTTTCTTGGTTCAAATGCTTAGTATGGAGACTATTGTAGTGTGTGCTCATGTGAAACTGACAGTAAAGGATTCTTATAAGTATTATATATATAGCATTTGAATTCATTTCATGTGAAACGTTAACTGCGGATGATTCCCAACATCTATAAGCACAAAAGCTCTGAAACGCGCTCGTAGAGAGCATACGAATTTCATCGCATCTGACGAAGACTTGCCTTGTTTGGCCTGACCCATTTTGTGAGCAGCTGTTTGAATGGCTTTTGTTGACACAAATTAATTATGTTCAACCTAAAATGAATTACGTAGTGAATAAGTTGAAGACTCTTTTATGAGAAAGAGATTTTGAGGTGATTTTTTTGTGAGCAGTACATCATGTTTATGTTACAAAACTATTTATTGTACTGACTGAAAAGAAAAACGAAGTTGCAAGTTGTCAGTCAAGACTCAATAATCATTTTTTATTTACAGCATGAAACTTTGTTGAGTCCAAAAATAATCCGTCAGACAACAAGCAAAGCAACCTTTTCACTTCTAACATTCCTTGCAAAAAACATAATTTTCAGTGATTTGTCTGCTAATATGTTACACAATTCTAAGAAAATTTATCTTTGCCAAAATTATTTAAGCATTGCCAAGTGGAAGTAACTTTATGCGGATCCATGGTCTATTCTAGCAAATACATGTAGACTAATTATTATGACATGACCATGTAGTAACTGTAATTTTTAATTTCTGTAATTTATCTAATTGTAATTTTTACAATTTGATATAAATGAGATAATCTCTCTTCGAGTTAAATTCAACAACAAGATTGCATAAAGGTTTGGAAATTTTTTTGAAGGTGCATCCCCCTTTTTCTTATTTTGTAAAGAGCAAATCTGACAATACAACAATCATTTCAACGGGTATGTGAACTGACTGTTTGATATAGCCGCGTAATTGCCTTTAAGCTGTATAAATCATCTATGTGAGAATTTTCTGCAAGTTGACAGGCTCGGTTACGATGGTTGTTTCTTGTGTCATTACTGACCAATGCCCCAGATGGGCGCAAACTATTTTGTAATTGCAAAAGGAAGATTTGTTTAGTAAATTGACAATGTCATATAAGCAAGCTAATAACAATAACTGAACACTTCATTGTTTTGTTAATTATTTGTAATATCTACTGTGACAAGCAACAACAAAAACTGAGCCAAAGGTTTCAAAAGAACAGTGAATATCACACTGTATTATTTAACACTGTTTACGAAAACCTACAATAGGTGTTCTCGTCATTTCATGAACAGAAAATAAGATTGTTATATATGACCTATTGTTAAAGGTTGACTTGCAACAAAATTCACATTACAGTTATTTGATATCAAAAGATTCACCGTGTCTTATTCTGTTGTGTTGTAGGTGCAAATTATATGGGAATGTGATTAAAAGCTTTTAAAAGCTATAAAAACCAACAGTTAATCGCAGCCACATGAGACCGCCGTAGTTTGAATTCTCTTTCCAAAGCGGCTCAAATGGGACGTAGTTGTTACAGGATGGTTTCTGTTTACACTTTCATGCAACCTCATTCGTCGAAATATTTTCACAAATATATTTCACACGTTCAATAAAACCAGGTCTATTGTTCTTACGCGTCTATTTTATCGTCATTGTAATGCAGTCACTTTTAGCTCTGATATATTATAACTTACTGTAAAAGGTCGTTAAACTTTCTATCCTTAGTTCGAAGGCGTACATATCATTGTCTGATAATCATGACGAGCCTGTTGGTCACATGTGATATTCGAAAATTGCTGCAAAAATTATTTGCGAAGTATTGGGTCACATGATCAGATTACGACTTGACGATTAGATCAAGCCAAAACAAAATTGAAAATAGCGCGCATCTATATTTGATATGGGGTCTTCGGTAAAACCCGAAGTGTTTGTCATAAACTAGTGCTACGATAAGTTTTATATGGAGCTTTTTATTGGCCTTTCAATTCACATGAGAACATCACGTAACAAGACAATAACCAAACTGTCAGAACTACGTCAGAGAAATAAACAGATTCCAATTTACGGCGGCTTTTCGTTTTTGAGCTTTCAAGAGCTTGTAATCACAATTCCACATATTTGGCACCTACAACACAACAATGTAAGACATGGTGAATCTTTTGATACCAAATAACTGTAATGTGAATTTTGTCGCAAGTCAACCATTAAGACTAAAACTAAAGCTTTGGAGGCTAAGCTGCTTTTCATCAACAACAAAAACTTCAGCTTTTTAAAATTCACTCTCAGAGTCGTAGAGCTCACATGTGTGCTATACGGCTCTGTTCACGTCTACACATACTGTTGCAACAATAAAGCTATCTCTCCTTGGAGCAGACAATTCCACTTCTCCGGTAACTTTTAACTACTAAACAGCTATGGCATTCGTTAAAAAGTATTAGTCAGCCCAGCTTATAGCTCTATGGTGACAGTTTTGTCTTATTAATAGAAACGCACATGCAATAGATTGAAGGGGAGTCTATGGGTGATCGATCCGCATGATGCCACACTATCACAGTATTATCCAAGAATTGTATTTCAATGGGATTATCGCTCAACTGAGCAGTTACCGGTGTATCTTAGACTCGCAGCTTACAAATTTCTTACTCATCAATACTCTTTAAGGGTGGTCAGTGGTCACGTGAGAGCCGAAACGAACTAAACGACACAAAACAACGTCGCTGTCAGTTGTAAACTGTTCAGCCGAAGACATTTCTGGCTAAAACGAACCATTTCGATCCTGCTCGAAATTTTGTGGTCGAACCCTTGCGTTTATTGGCTGGTTAAAATTCTACCGAGCACTCGTCACATTTCTATTTACGTGCGTGTGAGCAAAGGTAAATAGAAATGGGACGATCTTTTTATTTGGTTAAATAAACAACATCAAACAATTTATGACAAGGCTCTCCTGGACTTGTGATTGTGTTGCATGAATGTAAGATGTTGTGCTTGAGTTTTGCATAAATGTTAAAGAATGGTTGTGGTTTTATTTCCTGTAGAATATAAGTAATGTGTCATACTCATCCTGATGAATAATCGTTGCCTGTTTTATTTATGTAAAACCACAGTACTATGATGAAGACTGTTTTTGTTTGTTATGTACTCAGCATAGAAAAACATTCATATATTAACAAAAAGTATAATTTTGTTGATGGAAGGTTTGGCAAAATTTTTCTATCGAGTGATTTATTCTGAGCAGCTGAACGATCTTCTGATAAGTCTGCTGTGTAATAATAATTAATAATTGTTCCTCAAAGTTTTTTGTTTACAATAGAAATATTTAGTTTAAATACATAAAAACTACCAATGAAACAGTGTCCTGTCTCCATGCGTATGGTATCTAGGAGGCGAACTGACTTCGGATGCCATGTGACATGTGGCTTAGCCGACCCAAAGTAAACTAACCTCCAAACCTAAGTCAGTTCGGTCATCGCGTGACCACGGCTTTAGCGTGTCACCTTTGCAACATTACTAAAAGGCTGTGTTTCAAGTAAGCGAATCTATTACTGGTGCACCTTCCATTACATCACGTGGTCCATACATGCATACATAGCTGAGAGGTTCTATAGAGGTCTGAAGGGCTATACAATATTACATAGCTTTTTGCAGAGGTCTCTCCAAAGTCGTTCTGTTATTGAAGATGTCATTGGCAGCTGACCAAAATTAAAGTAAAACAACCATGATAGTTAGTGTAATTAATATAATTATTCAATAAGTTAAAGCAATGGTAAAATAAATTGTGGCAATATGTTACAATGCAATACTGTTAGCAGCGGATGACATTCAATCTATATATAAATGTGAGCGTTTGTCGGTCAGTCCAGTTGTATATGGATAGTTTTAGTAATAAAAAATTCGCTTCGCAGAGGATTTAAACTTGCGAAGATTGTAATCGCAAGTTTGCAAACACGCATAACTAACCACAAGATTGTGATTTTCGGCCATCTTTTTTTCAGTATCCGTATTGCGATTGTAGGTTACTAACTAAATGTATATGTATTTTTACTATTAACTAATATCACCATTTGTTTCATTTTTATAAAGTCATTTTAAAATCCATTACCTCTCTTTTAATGTGACGTTTCAATTTCAGATGTCCTGCTACACTCATATTTTCGGTTTCTTATAAAGCAATCGCTAAATCTACAAAGAACCGTGGTGCGCTTCATTGCTATACATTTGTACTGGTATCGTCCATAAAAACTTTTTCAATAGTTTTTCAAAGTAGCTTCTGCTGCAGCAGTAACCTTTGTATACACACGTTTCTACATGTATATAGTCACTGTTATTAATAATTCAGCCTAGTCATGATTTTTATTTTATTTTTTCAATTAAATTGTGCAAGTGCTCTAGAATATCGAATATCAGAATAGGATGAGGTTAAGCACTTTACAAAGAATCACAGCCATCTTTGGTACTAAAAATGATCAGTGCTTGTCCAATTACTACATGAATTATGATGTTATACTTATTTCTTTGGCAATTAGGCTTATTTGTGCTGTTTGTCCGAGGTTGGAAGGAGCAGAAAAGCCTCTGACCTCTTGTATAGAACGCACTAGAGTTTGCGCAAGCAGAGTGCCTCAATAGTTTAATAACCTAACCAGTATGGACAATCATTTGTGCCGCTTTGGTTGTCCACTAGTTTATTGAATGATTCATAAGCAGTTTGTTTGTGTGTGTGTATGTGTGCTCTGGTCACTCGCCTGTTCCCATACACGTCACAAAGTACTGGCGACAGCACCGCATGCTATTAGCGGTGAAATGGGAACCTATGCGCCGGGTACAGCCAAGGACCGCCGATAGTTGCAGACGGCCTCGCAATAGTTTAGGGCTGTTCAAATGTCGCAAAAGGCCGCAGGCAAAACCTTCATGTAATGCTCGTACAGGTGAAGGTCACCATTATAGAAACGGCATGGCGAGCGAACATTTTATGTGATTCCTCGATTATGTTTAGCGATGTAGCTTATATGTGAACATATGCCACCGAGCCTAGTGCCGCAAGGGTTTTGCTGCGCAAGTTACCGCCAGAGTTTCGCAATCGATATGTGAACCAGGCTTTAGTATTAAGCTGCGTTCAGATCAGCCATTGTGCAGAGGCCAAGTTTGATCTGAGAGTGGGTGATTTTGTTCGTTTTTTATTTGCAGGGTCAGATAACTTTAGCTGATATATTTTAGTGAGTCACTCCTTGAATTTTGCTGACTGTTTCCTACAATGTTTTTAGTGAACTTTTTTAGCAAGCTGCCCGATTATTTTGCACTGCTCATCGCTAATAATGGATAACCATAAGGAGGACGATCTTTTGCTAACATAATGTGCTTCAACTATTATAATAACAGCAGTTTTCCGGGTTGCTGTTACTCATGAGTGAAGCTATGACAATAGCATACACAGGTGTGAAGACAAATATGGTGTTCATATTAAAGCCTGGTTTTCATATGACAGCACAAGGCCGCGACGTCCTGCGTGCGTAGGCCAGCTGTGATATGGAAACTTCAACACACGACGATAGCGCGACGTGCGTACGCTAATCGCAAGGATCCAACAGAATGGGTCCTTGCGATGGGTGCGCACGACTATGTATCCCACAATACACCGCTAGACCTTGTCAACCCATCCCATAATTCAAACGGAGGGCTGTTTTCCGAAGAAATCCGTCTCTCCTACGAAAAAGTAAGGAAGTTATCCACTCTGTCCAATGCAAGCGTGGTGCCTACGCGCGATATGGAAACACCGCATTGCGGCCCATGAAATGCATTGTGCACGATCACTGGGCTGCGCACGATCATTGTGCTGTCATATGGAAACCAGGCTTTAATGACACTATGGCTCATGGTAAAAAAGATGTCATTGGCTACTCAAATAGAATATCGGCTTTGAAAAAAATTTTTCTCTTTGGACTATATCGGTATCAGGCTTGTTTGCGCTGTTCACACGATACGATTCTCGGTCAGTAGAAAAATTGGTCAGAGAATTGACCCAAAATCGGCTGCTGTGACCGCAGCTTTAGTCTGTTAGATTTAGCTTTCTGCTTTTAGGAGGAAACTTATGTTATGCAAAAGCTATTATAACGAATATTGTTGGTTGGTCACATCGTGTATCTGCTCTAGTAGGGCAGTGGTGTCAGGTTTAATGCTTATTAGTTTGTTGTAGGGGCCTAATAGAAACTGATGTTTTTTTTTCTTCTCTAGAGGGTATTCTCAGTAGAAGCATATATCTGACTTTCGTTCATTTTTGGCAATTGTTTCCAGTTCTAATTTATTGCAGCTTCAGTGGTAGTGTCTGCCTTTGAATTTTGAGCTAATATAATCGTGCATTGTGGTGCCATTTTGTGAAGCGACCAGCATTTGTAATCTTTAGTTACACACCCCATGAATACCTGTCATTGTGAAACAAAGGAACTCATCATGTTATTCAACTTCTATATTAGTATTTATGCATCCTGTCTTAAGAGTATTATACACATCTTACATAACCACTCATCCCCTTTTATTTAACCATTTCTGATGTGATTAGGAAACAGCTTTCTGGACTCTTGCTAGCTAGCCTGGGCATGGCTCTCGTGGTGGATATGGAGAGAGAGCCTGGGACACATAGCGAAAAAAAGGTAATATAACTTCTGCAAAACGAGCGACATATGTTACATATGACGCTCAGACTGATACTAATGGAAGCGTGTCGTTAGATTCGTATCTCACGATGTATTAGATGTGGCGCGTTTAAAAGCCTATTGTCACGGTAACGTGACTTGATCTAGTAAAAAGCGCTATTTTTTTGATAGGCTGGGTGGTTACGAAATACCTCGTTTGGTAATAAAACGATGGGAACCATAGGCTACTATTCTCTTGCGTTTTCACGTTAGCAGTTTCATTTCCTATACTGATAAAAATGGAGCCATTCAAAAATTACTATCAAAGCTAGGCATAGTCACACTGAGACCAGAACAGTCTCAAGCTTTACAACATATTATCGCAGGTTTTGACCAATTTGTAGTTCTTCCTACTGGCTTCGGAAAGAGTATTTGCTTTCAGATGGCACCGTTTTGCAGTGGTAGGTCCGAGTTGTTCATAATAACTGTCGCGAGTAATAATACTCGTGAGTAAAATAAAACTGAGATTACTTTTTACCAGATAAACTTTTCTTTATTAGCAGCGTGCAATTCATTTTTGTTGTTCTATTGCTATTCGTTTGCTATGTTTGTATTGTTATTGTGAATTTTTTTTATTCAATTGATTCAAATTTTTATTATAATTAAATCAAAACAATGAATTGAACATATGAAATAATAAAACTGTCGTTATTGATTTATTATGCATCCAACATTTCATACTTACTAACCAGCGTTTGTTTGCTGCCAATTCAGATTGAAAATAATAGATAATACTCGCGTAGATCATAAATAAGACCGTCACATGATACTCCTTCGGAAATAATGATTGTGATATTAGCGACTTCAGAAGTCGGCTTTTAGAGTTGTCTTCCCCGCGTGTTGCGATGTGTCCCAGGCTCTCTCTCCCAATCCCCACGAGAGCCATGCCCAGGCTACTTGCTAGTCTGGCACGCAGATTTATTATTCCAACTTCCTAGCACCTGCTATTTTACTGCTTAGCATAAATGTTATCTGCTTACTTGTACTTACTCGCTTACTGCCTAGGAAGCTTTGCAGCGCCCAATCGTCTGTGATCTACGGATGTGACGATTGCCTGACTGATTAGGCAAACATATATAAGCCTGTGTAGATCAGAAACAATTCGAACTCCATATTTTACTCACGCTCTATGTATCACTCTGCTCTTGTATCACTCTTTATATTTTTAGACTTGCGCAATGAGCATCGGCCATTGACTTGATTAGCCTTCATATATTTTATGTTTTTGCAATTGAAAGTTTGAATTTTTAATAAATATATTCTGTTTTAAAGTTTTTTAACTAAAACAAACCAGTCTAATTCTTGACATTAAATCTACACCTAAAATACAGTCCTTTATAAATTCGCAAATCATACACCAACTACTTGAACCACCAATCCAGCACTTATAGTTAATAATCCTTTAAACAGAGGGTCATTACAATTTCTATGTCATCAGTCAACTATTCAATTGACAAGTTCATTACTAAAGCAGCATGTTTGTGGTGGTTGTAGATAGTAGTTTGTGATTTTGCTGCCAGCAACTTTCTAACAGCAAATTGTTTCCAGCAAAACTGTTGAAAATCTGAGTGTATTGATTTTAACTATATACATTGTATAATAACCGCAAGTACATCACTAACTTCCATACTATACTCCACACAAGTTGCTTGTAAAACTGTTTATCTCATTACGGAATATTGTAAGAAGGCAGATCTCTTCATGAGTGTTTCTATTGTATTCTCAAAAATCTGGTTAATCATTGATTGGCTTGGTTTGCTGAGCATTAGTATCTTTGTCAGACTTATTATTGTTGGCATAGGCCTGAAATCCTCAATTGCTTTATTTGTTTTCTCTATAAAACATGTTATAATGGAACTCTATACATAACAACCCAAAGGTAGACAAATGTATTTTATTTTATAATTTTAAAAGTATAGCACTATGATTCTTCGTCTTAACTTATTAGTATGCTGGACTTGGTAGATGGCATCGAAATCTGCAAGCAAACACATTAACAATCAAATATATTACAGAATAGGAGAATGTGTTCTAAAAATGGTAACTACCCTTGTTGCTAAGCTCGCACCTATTTTTGGATCAGCTTTAAAATGGCTTTTTTGCTAGAAAAACAGCAATACTGTTTCTAGTGCTTTTTGATTCAACTTAACTACCCCATGTTTATTACATTTACTGTGACTAGCATGCTCACTTATCACCACTTGCGACTCTACTACATGCCATTCAGTCACCTAAATGCTGAGTATTATTTAATGTCATACGGCAACCAGCTTTATAGATGCAAAGCTTTTATGTGAATTTAATAATATTTTTAAAATTAATTGCTATTAAATCTAAGTGGTAGGTACAATGGCTGGTTTGGAAACTTTGGATAAATTTTGGCACAGTATTCCGATGTCACTCATGAAAAGATCCTGAGACCTACCGAAATTTATTAAAAATAGCATTCTTTGCAATTGTGTTATGCAATTAAAACTTGATTTTAATGACACAGATGGCTCCTGCCCCTACTTCTCTCATCTAAACCAAGAAAGAGTCATGTAGAAGGTGACGATGACTTCCATGATGATTTGGAATCAAGCGAACAGCTGGAAATCGAACTGTCAAGGTCTGGCTCGAACATAGTGGAGTGCATCGGTAGGTAAATATGACCAATATATCCAGGTTTTCTACAAAACAAAATATCTGGCACACATTGCAGCCTTGCTGCATATGCTAAACTGCATGGCTGCTCATATTGTGGTGCATAATTTGGGTATATAAATGTATTTTGGTATTAGCTACTTTCACTTATTGTTAGTGTATAAAGCAGATATACAGAAAGCAGAGTGGCTTGAAATAATACTGCAGCAGATCAGTGAAATGTAGGTAAATTTATTTTATGGTTGATACATATGCTTTTTATAATAATATTAGCATATGGTATTTATTTAGCAGGTTATGAGGTACAGAGCTTAAAACTCAACTGCAATGACTGCACCAGCTTTATAGCCTCCTGTCCAGGTTTACGCATCAGGGGATGATGCGATACTAATCAGTGTAAAAGATAGAGGTGGTATGTTTCCACCTCATCCTGTCATCACAAAGATATGTCTAGGCTCAGAACTGAGCATACGGCAGGGTGTCGACTTACAAGGAATCACTGCAGACATACACAAGCTGGTGGTCACTAAAACTCTTTCATCGGTTTTACAAAGCAATTTGCATCAGGGATTTCCATGCTCGTTCCACTGCACAGCGCAACGCTAGTTAAAATATCACCTCCAGATATTTCAGGATTATAATTCATCAGGAGGCTACAAAGGTAGCAGCTAACAAGGGAATCTCAGATCATGGCTCAGCCGACTGGTCGTCTTTAGTCATGTGTAGCCTTTCACAGTATGTCTAGAAAAGTGTACCATTTGTCGCTTGTTTTCTACGAGTTTGCTGATGCTGTTTGCATAACACCCAAGACCCAACATTTATATTCATGGCAGACTGCAATCAGCGTACGATGTACCAGTGTGTATGCATTTGAAATCAGTTTGTACACCTAGCTATCTGACATGTTAGCCCATAGCATATGGCAACATTGATAATTTTGCAATATCTTTTGGAATACATGTGCATCAATATACACTTTTACTCGCACTTTTTATATGAAATATTCAACTTTATGTTTATAAATTTGCAGGGTAGGAAATACATAGTGTATAAGCGTTGTATCTAAAATTTGAAACAAATATCTTGCGTGCTTTAGTAGTTATATCGAATTACATGTAGCAACAAAAATGTCTCTTGATTCTTTCAGTGTAAACAATGATGACTCACTTGCCTGACCAGCTGCAAGTGAACAAAGCATTGCCCTTCTGTCACAAAGCATGCGGCTATTTATATAGGACATCACGGCTTTGCATTGCCCAGTCTCCTATAGCTAATAGGTCTTAAATAGGCTCGTAAATGTCACCTTCAAGAAAGGGTAGTGAGCTTCAGCCAGCGCATTGGCATTTAAAATACACCAAAGGTCAAGCTGAGAATTAAACATGAGTAGCAGTACGCAGACCAACACACACAGGCACACATACATATTGAGCTATCCCTGCTACTTCACTCTGTATGGGGTATAAGTGGTAACATCACTTATGAGTTCAATATAGTGTCAGGGTCAGTCATGTAGTAGGACACTCCCCTGGTCATGAACATAATCTCCAACATATCTATGGCAAAACAGTCTTCAGCCATTTTGCAGCTGTTTAACTATGTGAATACAATTGTGAGAACTTTGCAAATTTTATGCAATTCAAGTTAGTTTATTTTTATCCTATAAAGTTCTGATCAGACATCAGCTGTAATCAGCAATTTGGATTTAAATGCTCTCTGTTGTGTCCTTATGAGGCTTACAGCGTACCCATACCCGCGGTTTTATAGGACTATTTTGACTATTAGGACTAAAAATGGCTTGAGACAGCTGGAACAAACATTTACTGAACCAAAATGAATCGAACAATATTAGAGCATGAGCGTTTAATTAATCTAGCAAAAGGGCTACCCAAATATTGCAGCAGTAATATTAGGTGCTCAAAATTAGCCAGTTCAACCTTCTTAGGAGGGTTTTTGACATACACTATTTTCCCATGATGGGCAGTGCTTCGGAGTTGCGCCCTTTCCGAATCATGGAAACGGCGTCTTCGCACTGAAATCACTGCGCACTGATCAGTGCGAAGTCTGTGCAAATTTGCAACAAGGAAACAGCAACTGCGCAGTGGCTGCACATATCTCCCATGCCATGAAAACGGATTCTTCGAGGGCCATAAAATAGTACAAAAGCTATCCTGCTAATCTTGTTTTTTTCTAATCTGATTTTCTTTCACCTATATTTAATTATGGTCTGCGCCCACAAGGATGAGGTGATTACTTTCCCAGACTTTGTTATCGATGCCAACACCTTTTGAGATACAGGAGGCACGTCCTAAATAACGTTTAAATAATATATTGCTTAAAAAATTCTTATTAAAAATATATTACTTTGTAAAAATTGTGTTAAGTTTTGTAAAACATTGTGATTGTGTATTGTAAATAAAAGTATAATGATGACAGAAGCATAAAAAGACCTTTTCTGATGTTCGGTATGCATGATCGATTCAATTTCTCCATCAGGCGATTCGATTTATACAATGTATCTTCTCTGGCTAATTTGCTGAAAACCGCTGCGCAGCATGGTAACGTGTCAATCCCTTCGACTTCGGAGGGGGCTGCATCGCAGTACTGCGCACCATGGAAACATAGTTATAGTCCTTTTAACATTGCTCGAACAATAGACCGATCTTTAAACAGAGCAGCTCGTTTATTGTGAACGATATTTGCAATAAGGTTTCCTTTTATACATTTGGAAAATTTGCAGGTATTTTATAACCATAAAACTGCTAAAGATTTTTGCTTAGATTTTAAAATAACCTATCTAAAGTTTTTTTTAAATTCTGCAACTGAATAAAGCATTGTTGCAAAAAAAACAGTGATATCTTATAGAGATGTTGTTTTCATTGCATGAAGCAAGACTAAAGCTGAATAAGGATACTTCATTAATAATAATTTTGTTTGTGTTTTAAAGAGCATTGTTAAATATTAAAATGGTTTTCTATTCTGTGCTAAAGTTTTGCATGCAAACAATAAAATAAAAGGAACTTAAATGACAACATAGGTGAAACAAGTGCAGGCCTCGATTGAGTAAAATGTTGATGTATTGTACCTAAGTTCACTTGAAATGTAGAAAAGAGTAAATTGAATGTAATAAAATCCTGCAAAAGTGCTCTCAACTTCAATGAGGAATTAGTAGGAGTGACTGCGCGTTACAATCAGAGAATATGAATAATTAAGCATTTTGCTATGTACACACTGTACTCTGCAATCGAGCGTTTCAATAAACACTTGCTGATGTGGATTTAACACCAGGCTTGACCTCATAGGTCAAGTACTAGCCTAATTAATGACTTAATAAATAGCCAAGCAGTCTTGTCCCCGCTAAGCCCCGCAGCAATGATTCGGAAGGTTGGCACATTGAGACTGCTGAAATGGAAATAGAAACGACTGAATCGTGAAAATGTTTTTAATGTGATTGTCATCGATATTCTAATGCACATTAATAACACTAGTGCCGTTTCCATAATTGGCAAGAACAATGGATTCGATAATGTTTTGTAGATCGCAAAACTCGCTTAGTTTGCGGATTTATGCCGTTTCTATGACGCAGATAACTTGTGGATTGGCTCAGTTTGCAAATTATGAGCGTCATGGAAACGCAGCTATTGTATGTTAATTCTCTAGCATGTTGAACTCTTCTCTAGTTGAGCTCTAAGAGATGAGCGAATTAATCACATCCTTCAAATAGCACTACAGTAGATGGTCTCACTGTCAAAGACTGTTACACAGGCTGAGGATGTCTGACTGCTAACATGAGCTCAGTCCGTTGACTATCTTTGCATTGACTATCTATGCCATCTCACCGTGCGGCGCAATCTAACCATAATGTTTTGGAATGTTGCATATATGTTACAGCCATTCTGAAAATAGAAATACACACAAATTTTTATTAATCATTTTGATACTTATGTGGCTACAACATATAATGGCACTGTTTTGAAGCTGTCTTCCATTATATTTGCAGATGTGTCAAAGGTTGGCTTGCAATAAAATTCGCATTACAGTTATTTGGTATTAAAAGATTCACCATGTCTTACTCTGTTATGTTGTAGGTGCAAAATATGTGAAAAGGGATTACAAGCTCTTAAAAGCTCAAAAACGAAAAGCCGCCATAGCTTAGAATCTCTTTATTTCGATGACGTAACCACGAAGTTTGGTTATTGTCTTGTCACGAATGTTCTCACGCGAATTGAAAGGCCAATACAAAGCTCAATATAAAACTTATCGTAGTATTAGTTTATGACAAACACTTTGGGTTTTACTAAAGACCGCATATCAAATATAGATGCTCACTACTTTACAGTTTTGCTTCGGCCTGGTCTAATTGGCAAGTCATAATCTGATAATGTGACCCAACACTTCGCAAATAAATTTTGCAGCGCTTTTCGATCATCAAAGGTGACCAACAGGCTCGTCATGATTATCAGACAATGATATGTACTCCTTCGGGGTAAGGTTAAAATATTTAATGAACTTTTGCGATAAGTTATAAGATATCAGTGCTAAAAGTGACAGCATTACAATGACGATAAAACTGACGCGTAAGAACAATAGACATAGTTTGATTGAATGCGTGAAGTATATTTGTGAAAACATTTTGACGAATAAGATTGCATGAAAGTGTAAACAGAATCCATCTCTCACAACTACATCACGTTTGAGCCGTTTTGGAAAGGGAATCCAAACTACGGCGGTCTCGTGGGGCTGCGATTTTATGTTCGTTTTTGAGCTTTTAAGAGCTTGTAATCACATTTCCACATCTTTTGCACCTACAACACAACAGAGTAAGACATAGTGAATATTTTCATATCAAATAACGGTAATGTGAATTTTGTTGCAAGTCAACCGTTAACAACTAAACACCTGGCCAGACATTTAGTTGTGCTGCCAAAATAGATGACTATGGTATATTTAAACCCACCAGTCTCATGTGCATCGCATCTCCATCATTCGCTCATTGAGCAATGCTATGGCTGTCCCAAAGTAGGTATTATTCATGGAGTAAGCTCTATGACTGCATGAACAGTAATCAATCAAAAGTTTACTATTTTAGTCATGTTTACCAGTTTGCCTCTTCGCTATGACATCACTCAATAGGCTTACAGTGGAAATGTCTTACGGTGTGTTTACACTGCAGCAACTACTATCAATTTTAGTTGCACATGAAATTGGCTGCAATCACATAGCTGCAACTTCCTACAACTCCACCGATGATTGCACAGTAAAATTTTAGATTTACCAGACTTATTTGTTTTTTGAAACATGTAAACAGTTAGAATTTATATTTTCGAAGCTTGATGCAGTTGCGCGAGTGCATTGGGCGGAGTCAATGGCTATCTTTGACATCAAACATCTTTGTAAGCTTTTGCCCTTACAGATGTTGTCACCCGCAGCTAAAGCTTGGAACATCAGCAGAATATATAACAAAATCTTTGTGATAGCTTTTGTCATGTTATGGAGGATTTTGTTCACCCAACCTCAGACAAGCTGACTATTTTACAGCGCTTACTGCTTGCTGTTTGAATTTTTCACCTTTATTGCTCTTCTATATGAATAAACATGTTTCACCAATCATTGCAAATGCTAGTTGACTTTGATCATGTCTCATCGCTTTTCTTCTTTTCACAGTGTATGACTTAGTATGAGGCTTCCTAGTTCATCTACTAGCAAAGTTATGGTAGGGATACTTAACAATCACTTTCAATACGTCTACTTCATTTAAAAGCTACAGAGTGACAAATCTAAACATCTGAGGTATGCATGAGTTGACATTAACTGACTTGCCCTTAATTCGATTATGGAGCAAACTTTGAAGGCATGGTATCAAATGAAACCATATACATGTACCTCTGAAAGGTGTTATGAGGTCACTTAAGTTAAAGTTAAACTAAGCCAAAATAAATTTGGGCCTACAAAAACAACACTTGAGCTAAGGTTAAAATGGTCCGCTGCTTCTGTAAAAAGTATTCACAAAATTAGCCATTATTCTTCTTTGAGGTGGGTTTTCAGATAATATGTCACATATTTCAAACATTCATCTTGTTCATTGCTAATAAGACTAATATGCTCATTGCTAATATGATTAATTTATCTCTGCAAAACAATCCAGTTCATTAGAACATTGTCAAGACATGCACAACGCTTCATTTATTACTAGGTGAATGCCCTGCGTTGCAAGGGTAATAGAACTGCTTATAAACACTACATTACCTACTACATTACAATTACAGTACATTATCTGCAACTGTTTATAAGTTGTTTTATTACCCCTGCAATGCCAGGCATTCAGCTAGTGAGGCTATGAGCCCTGAAGCTAGATGGTAATTATTATCATTGCTATAACAGGACTACACTTAGACACAGATTAATATATATATATATATATAAATATATATATATATATATATATATATATTGTAATGGCTTGGCCGGTAGCTGAGCCAGCCTTACTATCCTAACAAGCCGGTGCAGCCTGAACTCTGGGCCTTCCCCTCGTCGGCCTGCCTGACACACCTAGTGGTCTGATCAGGCCACGGCTGGTTGCCCCAATCTCAGGCTCACTTGGAACGCTAACACAGCCTGCTCTCTGAGACCCTATCTAGGCTAGTCTAGGTTCCGGGCTAGCTTACTGTAGGGCCTGATCTCTAATGCTATGGCATTTCTGGTCAGGTCCTGTTGTAGCGTAGCCAACCCTTAGCCTTCCTTAGGTATCTCCCAAGCAGTCCTTACTTGAAGCTAGATCAGTTTTGGTAGAATGGTCCTGACTAAGCCACCCAGGCAGGCATAAACGTGATCAGTCGGTGTGAGTGAATTTAGCCTATTTATTATATATAATCATGAATACTTGTTGCACAGCGTTGCCCACTTACATAATGATTACATAACACCTAATTACGTTGCGGCAAGCCTGTGAGGCAGGCCTAGATATGCAGTGTTACATAATAGGGTATAATAGAAAAGCACACATAAGGTTGTAATACAGAACATTGATATCTAAAGATAAGAGCATAGTTAATACATTTGTCTAGTCCTCCACAATATATATATATAAAAAATTGTTTCCTCACCCCGGATACCCCGTATGGGTGGTAAATTCTGCTCTAACTCGGGTCTCCTACCAGAGACCTGGGAGTTTGAGCACTCGCCTCAAGATCTTAGCTGTTCCCAATAGCGCACTTTTCTGCAACTCACCTGAGTTGATTGCTGTTGGTATTTGGGCAAGCCACATTTTATGCGCCGGTGTTATTGCGCCCAGTGCCCCAATGACTACTGGGATTACAGTTGTTCTTACATTCCAGCATTTTTCAATTTCTTCTCCAGAAAGGGAGATATTTATATATCTATGTATGTATCTATTTATATATCTATTTATGTATGTATATATATATACATATATATATATATATACATACATATATACATATATATATATATACATACATATATACATATATATATATATATATATATATATATATATATATATATATATATAGTACAAGTATATTTTAGTACAATTGCGTCTGAGGAGTGCTTCGCACGAAACAAATTTGTAACGCAAAAACTACAAGTTTACTTTTTTCGCAATAATTTTTCAAATATTTCATACTCCACTAGTAACCTTTTAGGTTTTCAGTGTAGAGTTCTCTTTTTATATGCTTTTGCACTTGCTTTTAGTTATTATATATATATATATATATAAAGTTTATTAAAAACTACAGGTTAAAATCATTACTACTATTAGTTTCATGCAATCGTGTTGCAATCTTCAGGTAGAATGACTAAAATGTATAATGTACAAGCTATAAAATTACTTAATAAAGCTGAGGGCTTAATACTATTGTGTGATATATATTATAGTATACAGCAAATTATGTAGTCAAATTATGTTATTGAGCTAATTAGATGTTTTCTGGCATGCCGGCATGTGGATATTAGCTCACTTCTAGTGTTAAGGCTGGCTAACTTCGGTTCGAATATGATGAAGTACTTTTTCCATAGACATAACTGGCAAGATTTTGTTGATGTGTTGTAAGATCGCGCTCTTTTGATGATCTTCCAGGTTATATTATAGCGAATGTTCTTGTCTTTTAAGTCCCATATGTATTTACTCAATTCTGTTTGTAGCCTTTTAGTAGGATATTTAAAGGATGTATTGTGGTTGGCTAGTCTTGTTTTAAAAGTTGTTTCGGTTAGGCCTACATACGTTTGTTTCTCTTGCCCATTGCGTTCTTCAGACTCTACGGTTGCCTGATATACTATGCATTTTGAAAGGCATTCTCCATTTAGAGGGCAATTTTCCCGATTTTTGCAATTGCATTTTCTGTCGGTGTTGGTTGGTTGTGATAGTGCTTGTTTATTGTGCCCGCTAATTATGTGGTTGATATTAGAAGCACAGCTATAACTTAGTTTTACGGAGTTTTTGTTGAAGATTTTGTGTAATTTGTGTTCTGGTGGAAATTCACTCTCCAGGATCTGGAAAAATTGTTTACCGATCATGGTGTTAACAGCTTTGTTGTTGTGTAATTTGTGTTCTGGTGGAAATTCACTCTCCATTTGTGGTTGCATCATCATCATGCTCTAATTGACTCAATTATTGAGCACTTTACTTTACAGTGTAAACCACATATACTATATATATATATATATATATATATATATATATATATATATATATATATATATATATATATATATATAGACTGTTGTTTATTCATTAGGCTCAGCTTACTTTTGTAGTCTATCAAGAATCACATGTAAGCCCATGTCTATTATTTTAGTGACATTTGTGATTGACTGGTTTAGAACATCAACTAGCCAGATATGCAAAAAAAAACAGAAAATAAACGCTCCATTTGCAGATTATGGTTATGTACATAGTGTTGACACAAAATTTTGCATAAAACACGCAAATAAAATCACATGGAAAATGATAGCAAGTAGGCAAGCAAATACCAAATGTGTCGACAAGCCTGAACAATGATGTTGTGTCTTCTAATATACAACCTTGATTTCTAAAGCTAAGAGCTGTCTGATGTGGACTACTGAGCCGTAGCGATACTAACTGGTAGTCTAAACATTTTACTTGAACATTATATTTATGGTAAATGGATTATGATATACCTTAAATGCACAAACCCTATTACCCAAACAGACAATAGAAAAACCATTTGTGGTTGCATTGTACTATAGACATTTCGCTTAGTATCAAATCTACATATGATGTATTTTAACAATTCTTAAGCCAAATTAATCTAGCTTATCCTTCAGTGTCCTATTTGGATCTGAACTGCAACATGATAAAAATGAATTTTTTTAAACTAATTTAATGTGAACTTGTTAAAAATTTTCATAAACATGACTTGACTTGGAGCTCTCTACATGCACATGTATTTTTCTATGTAATGCAAAAACACTGATTCAGTTCAAGCATGTACTCAGCTGCAATCTATTTCAATAACAGATTACCCAGTTTTTTCCAGTTAGAGTTTTCCCTCCTTGGAAGGTTGCATCTATGAGGTGTTAATCATGCCTCATAGCATTTCTCTAGAATTACTAGCAATTATCTGATACAACCTCCGGTAACTTCTCTTACTGCACCCTAAAACTTATGCTTAGTACCATGTGATTCTGCAAAAGAGTTGAAACCTGACAACAACAGAAGCTATGAAACATTCTGATAAAATACACCACAGTATAACAACTCCTTACCAGGTCTTTAGTATAACTACTAAATTGATGAAAACTGCCATATTTGGTAAAATCATCATTTATTATTATTCTAACATTATGACAGAACTAAATTATTTAGCGGAATGAAAGGTATATACTTTCGGTACTATGTTATGCAAATAAAATGTATGAATAAATCGAGTATTGAATAGTAATTTGAAAGTATTCAAACAATGTTGTTTTGGTATAATAAATCAAAACTCAAACCAAAAATGTTTAAAAATATTACACAGGCTCACAACAGCAGACTCAAGTCTTTTGAAATAATTTCAACAAAATACATTTTTAATTAATTGGTTGAAAACATTTAACTTACAAAACAAAATGTAAACATGAAAAATTTGTTTAAAATGTACTAATACACATATTAAACTTACTTGTATTTCGTCTATATAATTTGTAAAAGCTTTTAATGATAAAAAACAAATATCTGGCAAGCCAATTGCATTATCGTTTTTGGAATTTCAGTACTTAATGCTACAATTTTTAAAACCTTGCCGTAGTATTATTAATTCCCCTAAAACATATCAGTTGATGTTACACACATAGAATCAAAGTACTTGTTAATAAAATGTCGTTTGTCAATTTATATAAAGACTGTTTTTTGCATCATCATTACTTCTAAGAATTACAATTGTAGCTGAATGCTTTATGCCTATTTACCAAATGTATATGTAGAACAGTCTAAACAGATGCAACTACTGTGAACTAGTAAGTGCTGCAGCTTTATAACCTCGTTACATTTATATTACTGCTACACTTTCCTCTTTAGAAACTCTTTGTTTGCATTCAAACTTCTTTGCGTTGGCCTGTTATCAAATTAGCTAATGTTTTACTTTTTCAGCGCTCTCTGAAGTTAGTACCAGTATCAGTTGGTATTATTTTTGAAATTTGCTCTTTTCAACTATATTTGCATTTATCTCAAATTTTTAACAGGTTACTAATGAGGTTTTAACTACATTACTAATGAGTTTATGGTCAAAACGCATACAGCGGTAGTCTGTCATTCTTGCTATAAACTTTGTAGTATTATTTTACATACCTAGTATTTAGGATCTTCAGTTAATAGCATCTATAAACTGTATGCAAAGTGAATACAGTGTCTTTCTTTTCGTGAATTTTAGCAAGTCAATAATCTTACTTTCCATTTTATTGACTACTGCAGTTTAACTATGTTAGTTTCAAAAAATTGCAAGCATCAACTATTATAGCAATTTAATAAAAACGAGTTAATGTGAAACTAAAAGTTGTCCTTTTGTTAAAGCGTAGTGGTACAACTCCCAAATTATTAAAACATCACTTGAAGTTACTGTATCTTGCTGCAAAATGAGAACGTAACTTCTATGTAATTTTGTATGCAAAATATAAATATTGTGTGGCGTGCTCCGAGCAAATATGTCAACAGCATTGTTGCTTTTAGATGCAAGCTCATAATTTGTTTAAATAGGTTTCTTTCTAAATATTATTGCATATCTCCCAGCTGAAAATTTGGGATCTAGAAGCGACCACTAGCGGTGGAAACCGTCATGGTCAGGATACACTTGCCTGACCATAATGTTCCTGATTGCAACTCATAATTAATCACATTTGGCTAATGTCTAAAACTCTCTGTACCATTGTGCTCGATTTCTCAAAATAATGAATATCGATAGAGCTATTAATAATTCCCATACAAAAATGAGAAAAGTAAAATGATTGCAGACAGCTGTTATGATGAAAAAGACAAATGATTGCTATCAATTGGTTTTAGTCAAAACAATATTTGCATAGGAGGATGGCAAAATGGGTAAAACTAAAATTAATCTTTTTTTTAATAGTTTGTTGTTCGCCTATTTATTAAACTACCAACAAAAGCTCTAATAGAACCAGTTATACAACTATGTACATATGTTACACCATAATGTTATAGCAACATAGCAAGCCAATGTTATACGCATGTTTACACTCCAACATCTCAAAGTAATGTTTTTGTAACATTGCTGGGACATTTATTTGAAAGTAAAAACAATATAACACCATAATGTTTTAACTACATTGCAAGGCAACGTTATATAAATGTTTACGCTGGAACATTCAAAGGTAATATTTTGGGAATATTCCTGGGACATTCATTTGAATGTAAATATGATGTCACACCATAATATTCCAACTACATAGCAAGCCAATGTTATATGAATGTTAACACTCGAACATTCCAGAGTAACGTTCCTGTGACATTTCTGGGACATTCATTTGAAGTTAATGATGATGTCACACCATAATATTCTAGCTACATTGCTAGCCAATGTTATATGAATGTTTTCACTCGAACATTCCAGAGTAACGTTCCTGGGACGTTCCTAAGACATTCATTTGAAGTTAAATATGCCGTCACACCATAATATTCTAGTTACAATGCCAGCCAACGTTATGTGAATGTTTTCAATTGAACATTCCAAAGTAACGTTCCTGGGACATTCCTAAGACATTCATTTGAAGTTAAATATGATGTAACACCATAATATTCTAACTACATTACAAGCCAATGTTATATGAACATTAACTCTCGAACATTCAAAAGTAACATTCTTGAAACATTGTTGGGACAATTATTTGAATGTAAATATGATGTCACCCCATAATATTCCAGTTACATTTCAAGCCAATGTTATATGAATGTTTTCACTTGAACATTCCAGAGTAACGTTGCTGGGACATTCCTGGGACATTCATTAATAATGTTCGCTAACGACGTTATGAAAACGTTTCCAAAGTATATTCCTGTAACATTCTGCTGAACGTTATGATAATATTATTGCACAACATTCTATGCAACGTTCCTGCGACATTGTTGGAACATAATTCCACAATGATCATCAAATAACGTTTGTAGAACGTTATCACAATGTATTTTTGGAACGTTATTTCAGCGTAACGTTACGGAACATCCCAGGAATGTCGTTGTTAGTTGGATATCCTGGTGAATGACAGGAGTTGCCCATTGTATTAGCAATTGCGAATGCAGTATAGAGTAGATATGCTGCTTTTACAATTATATTATATTCATGAATAAACTAACTTCTATTCATGAATAAAATATCAAATATATCCTGGGACATTCCTATGAAATTCATTTAAAGTTAAATATGATGTTACACCATAATATTCTAGTTACATTGCAAGCTAATGTTATATGAATGTTAACCCTCGAACATTCCAAATTAACATTTTTGTAACACTGCTAGGACATTCATTTGAAAGTAAAATTGAGGTAACACCATAATATTCCAACTACATTGCTAACCAATGTTATAATAATGTTTGCACTCGAACATTCAGAAGTAACATTCCTGAAACATTGCTAGAAAATTCATTTGAAGTTAAATATGATGTCACACCATAATATTCTAGCTACATTGCTAGCCAATGTTATATGAATGTTTTCACTCGAGCATTCAAAAGTAACATTTCTGTAACATTGCTAGGACAATCATTTGAAAGTAAAATTGATGTAACACCATAATGTTCTAACTACATTACAAGCCAATGTTATATGAACATTAACTCTCGAACATTCAAAAGTAACATTCCTGAAACATTGTTGGGACAATTATTTGAATGTAAATATGATGTCACCCCATAATATTCCAGCTACATTTCAAGCCAATGTTATATGAATGTTTTCACTCGAACATTCCAGAGTAACGTTGCTGGGACATTCCTGGAACATTCATTTGAAGGTAAATATGACGTCACACCATAATATTCTAGCTACATTGCCAGCCAACGTCATGTGAATGTTTTCACTTGAACATTCCAGAGTAACGTTCCTGGGACATTTCTAAGACATTCGTTTGAAGTTAATTATGATGTCACACCATAATATTCTAGTTACATTGCAAGCCAATGTTATGTGAATGTTAACACTCAAACATTCAAAAGTAACATTCCTGAAAAATTGCTAGAAAATTCATTTGAAGTTAAATATGATGTCGCGCCATAATATTCTAGTTACATTGCAAGCCAATGTTATATGAATGTTAACCCTCGAACATTCAAAAGTAACATTTCTGTAACATTGCTAGGACATTCATTTGAAAGTAAAATTGATGTAACACCATAATGTTCTAACTACATTACAAGCCAATGTTATATGAACATCAACTCCCGAACATTCAAAAGTAACATTCCTGAAACATTGTTGGGACAATTATTTGAATGTAAATATGATGTCACCCCATAATATTCCAGTTACATTTCAAGCTAATGTTATATGAATGTTTTCACTCGAACATTCCAGAGTAACGTTGCTGGGACATTCCTGGGACATTCATTAATAATGTTCGCTAACGACGTTATGATAACGTTTCCAAAGTATATTCCTGTAACATTCTGCTGAACGTTATGATAATATTATTGCACAACATTCTATGCAACGTTCCTGCGACATTGTTGGAACATAATTCTACAATGATCATCAAATAACGTTTGTAGAACGTTATGACAATGTTTTTTTTGGAACGTTATTTCAGCGTAACGTTACGGAACATCCCAGGAATGTCGTTGTTAGTTGGGTCACTAGTCAACCGCTTTCTGGTGATTTGATATAATTGTGTAAATAGTTATTATTGGAGCTTTATTGGCATACCTGATGCTTTCTCCCCCTACTCTACACTCTTAGGTTACTAGGAATTAATAATTAGTCAACAATAATATTTTATAAACTGTTTCCCACTATTATTTTAACTCTTCAATTTCATGAATCTGTCGCTTAGTCCATAGTTTTCAGACTTTCGATGCCAAGGGCTTAACTTTATTCAACGTTTGCAAAAACATTTTTGAACGTTCTTAAGTAATATCATTGATTATACATAAAGGAGGGTGTCAATTTCAAACGCTGATTCTCTTATCAAATGCAGAGCAACTCTGTTTCAGTGTAAGTCGTAAGATCCTGCGTAAATGGCTTTGCACGTACTGTACGGTAGAGTACTGTACACATTATCTTTAAGATTGGTAGCCACACTTGAATTGCTAAGACAAGTCTCTGGCCAATATTTCATTTGTTTCACCATCTTAATTTGCTTAAAAAAGTATTTCTTCACCTCCAACATGGCGATCCTTCTTTGAATCCTTATTATTAAAAGAGTCTCGCGTGTGCGTCATATTCATAGCGCAAACAAACAAATTATCAAGCATGTAAAAAAGAATAGAACGAACAACAAAAACGACGTGACACCAAAACTAAGTGACTCACTAATGTCGTTTCCCTCTTCGAACAAACACAACAAAGACTATTCAATTCGCTAGATGAAACTAGTTTGTAATGATCTGTGATGTTTAGCCCCAATTATGTTAAATATTATTGTAGACATTTTCGTTGGGCGGGTTTGTAACCTTGAAATAGTGAAAGTTTAGACTGTGGTAACACAATGACTCTCTGTTCTAAAGCTCGAAGTTGACTACATGATTTAGCAATCCACAGTCGGTTTATAGAAAGCCAGTTTATAGGAATCAACAACTTTTAGGTTTATGCTCTGGTTTAAATCAGGTAGTTTTAAGGATGGAAATCTCAGATAGTTTGGGGTTAAAGGTCAATATAAGCAGCACTGTAGTTGTCTTTCTTCAGGTGAGCTTGATGATAGCAAATTATCTATGTCTTAGTAAATTATTAAGGTCAACAACAACATGCGAAGGATGCATCAGTTTTTTTGAACCACTTTATACAAAGTCATATTTAATAATTCTTGTAAATACTTCAATTATGTAGCAAACATCTAATTATTTTGGAAGAATACTGCTCTGTCAATGCACTGTATATCTTTGCATTTTATCCTGCTATGACAGATTATGCATGGTCTGTATTGTTTGTTGTAGAGCTTCAGAACCTCATACAAAGCCAACAGCTGTTTAGTTTTACCATGAAACAGATTCCTCTTGTCATCAAAAGGTAAAACTTATTTAGTTTTTACTAAACTCGTCAACTCTTTGGAAGGTATCTTTCATTTTTTTTTAAATTTTTGAGACTAAACTTATTAAATATATGCTATGTGTAACACCTCGAGGCTGTAAAGATAACAGTCCGTCAAATTTGTTTTATAGCTCAGACATAATCACAGACTGTTTATACAAGAGCTGTAATAAACTTCAGGATATCCCATAGCTTCTTTACCTTAAGCACTGCAGACTATAAAATATTTGATAAAGCATAGTTTTTGATGAATTTTTGTGATGTTCAATTGTTGTTTTTATTTTTTATTTTGCAATTATATGGTAGTTTTTCTCTTTATCTGAGACTTTCACATCAGCTGATTCTAACCACAGGTTGCAGCATTTGATAAAAGTTTATATGAGTAAAAGGCAAAAATCAGCTGAGCAAAAGTATGGAAGTTACCGGTTTTAAGATATTTCAGAATTTTGTTTGGGGTCAAACTGTTCTTTATGTACTTATAGTATAATATCTTCGTGTGAGAGCTTTTGTATCAAAATAGTCAGCAAAAAAGTTTTCCAATTGAAATTTTAGCACCACAACATGATTATGCAGTAAAATTATGCGGTACCACTTATTATGAATATGCGGTGGATTCTCAGCTAAAATGCGTTACATTTTGAAATCGGTTTAAGTTTTCTTGTCATATTGAAGAAATATGGTAACTGGTGTAAAGACCATGATTCAGCAAAACCTTTAATTGCATACCTTCGTTGACCAAAACAGCAACACTATTATTTTTAATCTTCACTTTCACCTTATTATTTTCAGAGTGAAATTCATGCAGTTACCAGTCAAGGAGCCAATTATGATGACCAGTCAAAAGTCAAAGAGGCAAAAAAAGATGTCAAGAAGTTACCATGATTTTAAATGTTCTCATTGTCTCTTCTTATTTGTTTGTCTCGTCAACCAACGGTAATCTAAAAAACTCATGTCTTTCTTTTTTGTCTCCATTTAATAAAGTGATCTACTATTCCCCTCAATCCATGAAACTGTTTTAGCTGATGAATAATAATATTAGAGTCTAACCTTACATAGAAAGTTAACACCTTTTAATCCAAATAATCTTACATTTATTCAGTAACTATTATATTTTTGATAACGTTGTATGACACATAAACTTTCTTGAATAGGTTAAAACACATGCAAGTTTTATTATTTTGTACTAAACTTGCATCACTCTAAGCTTGGAACAAAAAAAACTAAATATATCTTAATTTAGCTCGCTTTTGTATAAATCCAACTTTGTTGCAGCAGAGCAAAAGACATGTGAGACTGAATTTTGGCAAGGTTTTTGTTGTTTCAGTAGGAGTCATCAACTATAATTTACCATCACTTTATCCCTCCATTAAATTTATTTTTTATTATCAATTTGCTATTCCTAGTGCATGTCAAATATCTAGCCAATTAACATCTCAATAAGTAATGCTTACCTTTTAGGCATAAAAACATGCATAACAGCAGTGAACTTTAAAAAATAGACTTATTGCGTTTTGCCAAATTATCTAACAGTGTTTTGGCACTTACGAACTTTTATTTTTATAGGTAAATGTAACAAATACATGTAGTTATTTATGAACATTGATCTTTAATTCTATCTATGAAACACTTATCATCTTTCAATCCTGCTTGAAACTGTCCCACAGATAGAATGATATCGGATGTTAGTTGAAGGACTTTATAAAATACTGCTATGTGGGGGACTCAAACTTTTGGCTTTCAACCAGGTAGTCTAGAACTTTACTACTTGGATTCAATCTCTTGATTTAATACAGAGTCTTTACTAATATAAAAGTGGTTTTACAGCGTTAAAATATTCTCACATGAGGAAAGAGTTGTTAGAGCGGCTTGATAAAGCTCCACTTGTTACCTACAGCTTATTTAGTGTGAAAATAATTGCCTGGATCTATTTGTACAATTATAACTTTGGTTCTCCTTTAAAAATGTGCTACAATCTATTTGTTTAAAAACTGCTTTTACATGGATTAAAAATAATTGCTGCAACTAAAATATTCATGTATTGTAATTAGGAACATTGTGCAGCGATGCAGGTTAAAAACTCCTAATGCATTTGAACGATATTCTATGCAACTTGGAATTTAATGCTACTATGTTAATCAGCATATTTACTACAGCAAAATACGGCTATGTATGGCTCGACAAAAGCTGGTGCGGCAAAAGCTGGCGGTGCTAAATTCGGCGGTGCTAAAGCAAGGACAGAATGAAATGAATATATTTTAGATGTAAAAAGTCTACTATAAGTTGCCTTGAATTTGTTGTAGACTTTTAAATAAGTACACAATCAAAACAGAAATATTTTTACCAGTTGATATATATTGCCTGCAATTACCCTAAGAATACCTTATGGCCTTCATTGCAATTTGTAGGAGCTTTCATTTTTATTTTCATTTTTCATTGCAATTTTTATTTCATTTGTCTAAATGTAAAGCATATTTTAATTTTATAACTTGGTTTAACACTATGACTTACTTGTAAATGTTCATTGTATTCATTAGTAAATTTGCTACACTTTACAGCCAACATTAGCTTTTTATATGCAATAGAAAATGAGTTATAGAAGGCTGACGTTAGATAAAGTCACCTTTGCTATCAAATAATTGGTTATTAATCTGTAAATTTATAATTTAGCCTAAAGTAATCCATCAGCTGCTAAAATATGTATTCAAGAATAAATTACATAAACAAATCATGTTATTAACTCATTCCGAAACAAAAAATTAACATTTTTGAAACAAAATTGTTTGCATCATTAGCTTGGCTACCTGCGTTCTAATTGCTGGTTTTGTTTAAATTCCTTTTATCTGCCTCTAGCTACTCAATATTTTTCACAATGTCTGCTGACCA
This sequence comes from Watersipora subatra, assembly GCF_963576615.1. Classification (NCBI taxonomy): domain Eukaryota; kingdom Metazoa; phylum Bryozoa; class Gymnolaemata; order Cheilostomatida; family Watersiporidae; genus Watersipora; species Watersipora subatra. Next base: position 51,413,612 of record NC_088712.1, on the reverse strand, counting down.
TAACTCTTTTTTTGCACCATTGAAGTAAGCAATATTAGCGTCCAAACAATTTTTAGCAGAGCAAAATTTTTACGCTTCGCCGATGAGAATACTTTTTGCGCAAATGATAAAATTTTAGTCAACTGGCATGACTTACACACTAAGCAGACTAAGTACAAGTTTTAATTTAAAAATAGTAATATAGATTTAATCGTAATTGTTAAACCAAAGCATGCATTGTTACCTCAAAGCATGTAGGCCCCCATTAAGTGACAAACTCTTATTGGCCTGATATGGCTATTATTTTTCTTGAATAGCCATCAGAGTTATCAAGAAAACAACTGTCAAGCAATAGAGTCATAAAACTGACTACAATTCGAACAGCAACCACACAATAATTAACTGTAATTATGTAACCGAGTCAATATTAGTACTATTTTGTGGACACTTTTCTACTGGCTACGTTCTATAATGGGTTCGTAAAGATAAATGTCAATGTGGCAACCAAATAAAAGTACATGGTGTTCAATTAACCCTTTTTCTATAGCGGTAATCGATAGTGAACCTCAAAAGTGGAGCTACATGGGAAAGATGCGTCAACTGTGGAAAAACATGCATCCTGAATTGCCGGTAACCGCTAAGCAACTTGAGGGTCAGAGAAGCAATCGCCTCAAATCGGAACTTTAGGTAGAAAAAATTAGGAATCAGTCAACTCAAGTAATCTTTACCAATGAGGATTGCATATCAAACCCACACAGTCACACATACACAATCTTGTGTTGACTCATGGGTTGAAGAAGACATGCACCTTGACTCAAGGGTAAAAAAGCTTGTTGAAAATATCATCAGTATGATGCCAGCTGCTAATGATTATGGAGGCAGGGTACCACTAAAGAGAGTTAGCAAAGCCATACCTAAGAAGCTGATAGAAGACACTAACTTTGCACTAGAATCAATCTCAACTGGATCGATCAGTGAGAATAATGCCATAATCTACAGTACGGCAACCATCATCTTGGAGAAGATGGGTAGTAAGCCACTGTCAACAAGGCTTTAAGCCATGCCATCTTGGCAGCTGAGACTACAAAATAAGATCAAATATTTGCGCAAGAGAGTTAGTAGGCCCAGAGAGAGACAACTAACCACAGTTTTAAGCGTCTAAAAATTGAAGCCACAATAGAAGCTCTAGAATCGGCCAAACCACAGCTAGTAGCACTCTCAGCACGACCGAAGTGGTACACCAAAGAGCGGGATAACGAGAGTATGAACAAACTGTTCATCAATATTCCATCTAGAGTGTATTCCCAGTTCAAAGGTTCATTGCGGAGGCCAATTTCAGATCATCCTTAAAGTTTTGGAAGGACATCTGAGAGAAAGAGACTACTCCTAACACCACTGAAAATTGGCTGAAGAGGCTTAAAGAGAGCCACTAACACACTGTGGCTCAGCAAGGACTCACCATCAGCAGAGTGAACATCAAGTGCAGAGTGCAGTATATGAAGAACTGGGCAGCACCTGGCCATGACATGATTCAAGCCTTCGGGTTGAAGAAATTGACATCACTTCACACTAAAATGGCTAAGCAGATAGAATGCCTAATAGAAGAAGGCGACCATCCGGAATGGCTGACCAAAGGACGAACTGTACTTCTGGAAAGGATCCAAAGAAGGAGCCGATTCCAAAGAACTATCAACCAATAACATGCTTGCCCACCACCTGGAAACTGCTCTCAGCAATAGTTGCAGACAAACTGGAAGAGCACATTAGTCACAGAGGCACAACTCCTTACAGAGCCACTACAAGCCCCAAAGTTGTTTTCTGTTGGAAAAGCAGAAAGAAATGATTGATATTACTTTAAAAAAATTACATTTTATTTGGTGAAAAAATGTGTTTTGGTTTTAGGTTAGACATTATCATATACCTTGTACGAGATATTCACTCTGATATGTTTCGTACTCACCGTTATACAGGAAGAAAATCTGCAGAGCTGTACTGATGTAAACAATAAAAAAGACAGCAAATCGCTGATCAGTATGCAAAGCAAACTTTTGAGTTAGAGAAGGTAAATGAAGCCCTCAAACTATCAGTAGCAACAGAAACACAAGCTAGAGCTAAGCTTCGGGAGAAACACGATCTTGTGAAACATGAGGCACTCGACAAGCAAGTAGATGATGAGACACAACTGAGCAAACTGCACAAACAACTTTTCTCTTTAAGAATTAAGAACTATTTGCTGTTTTTCAAAACTTCTTTTTAGGTTTTGACTCCAAGTAGTAGGGCACTTATCGGTAGGTTTTGATCTTTAGTGATGGGAGCTTATCATTAGGTTTGATTATTCGTGGTAGGAATCCACTGCCAGGTTTTGAGTTGCAGTTATAGGGAACTCATTGCTAGGTTTTGACCATCAGAAATATGAAAGTACTAGCTGGCTCTTGACTGTCAGAGGTAAGAAATACTACAACATTCCAAAGTAATATTGCAGTAACATTTCTGAGACGTTCATTTGAAGGTACCAATGATTGCATATCATAAGGTTTTAACTACATTGCAACCTGATGTTGTATGCACGTTCACAATCCAACATTACAAAGTATATTTCTGTCCCACTGCTGGGACATTCATTTAAAAATAAAAATTACGTCAGACCATAATGTTCCAATTACATTGCAAGCGACTTTTATATGGATGTTAACCCTCGAACATTCAAAAGTAATATTCCTGGAACATTGCTGCAACATTCATTTAAATGAAAAAATGATCTCACACCATAATATTCCAGTTACATTGGGTGGGAGCCAATTTTATGTGACTGTTTACACTCAAACATTCCAGAGTAATATTCCTGGCACATTGCTGGAACATTTAAGGTTAATGTTCTGCAACAACTTTATGATAATGTTAGCAAAGTCTATTCTGGTAAAATTATACTGAACGTTATGATAAAAGATTTTGCACAACATTTTGCGCAATATTCCTGCGGCATCATTAGAACGAAATACTACAATGATCATCAGATAACGTTTGTAAAACCTTATAAAATGTTTGTTTGGAATGTTATTGTCTAACGTTACGGAACATCTCTGGAATGTCATTGTTAGTTGGAGATCAATCTTTACCAGTGCCAACGGGCGAAACAATAAAATTTACCCTTTAATATATGTATCTATATTATAACTTTTGGGTGTCAAGGAGTTTGTATGATATATGACTGTGAACTCTAGAATACACTTCTCTTTGGCTGCTCTATGAACAAATGCTGCGGTTTGGTTTGTCTAGAAAAGCAACCGGGGCAGCAGCCATATGTGTTCACAATGACTCAAATTCGGTGTGATATTTAAAATAGTAGTTCTTAGGTAATTCAATAGGCTTCGTTTGGATTTTTTCAAAGCTTTGTTCACTGCCATCGCTTGGGAGTATGCAATGAGCAATCATTGCGGCCTACATGTAACATACTACTCGAGCTTTTCCTGTACATGTACCTTTCAATGACATCCAATCGATATCTTCATTACATTATTTGATAGACGAATAGCCAGTTGCTAAATCTAATAGCAATCTAGTAACTGTTGTACAACAAAGGGTAAACATAGACATAAATCTCAGTCTAAGACACATGATAGATGTACACACATATCAAGGCTTTCATAACTGATATCAATGGTCATGTACTGCCTGCCCAAATATTGTATAAAATTATATAGTTGTTTTACAATGTTAAAATCTTAGATCAAATTCCATATAGTTACACCATATGCATACCCCATTACCCAACCCTACAAGCAGTGTGAATTTACAAGGTACAGCTGTTTCAAATTATTTTAAATATAAATCAGTTCAATGGAAGAATTGGTAAGAGCCCTTTTCTCTAACATTGGCTCTCTTGAGTCCTTGACGCCTTTTGAGAGTTTTATTGTGTAATTATATTATTAGCTGTTAATTTTAATTTTAAAGCATTGCACTACTTATGTAGTAGCGATAGTCTAGTTTAAAATCACCCAATGGACATATCCATGAAGCCCCCTAGCATTATGCGTTTAAACTTGTATGAACGGGCGGATCTTATTTAATAATAACATAAATATATTGTCTCTGATTGCTCATAAACAGCGGGAATAATGAACCGCTGTTTGATTTGTGACTCATAAAAGTTAATTACAACTTGCTGTCCATGTTTGTTAATACCCTACAGGATGAATTTATGACATGGATGACAAGGTGACTGTAGATTATTATTATAATAGTATTTTTTATTAATTTATCCTAGTGGTAGTAGGTGAAACCAAATAAACAGAATGTATTTATGGAAAAAATATTAAAATTGGTGATATAGCGTTCGGCGACACACACAAACAGACAAACACACAAACGCGCAAACTCGCAAAAGGGCACACATGCACACACACTATATATATATATAGTGTGTGTGCATTTATAGGCAGGCTTTTGTGTGCGGTAGGCTTGCACTCTTCATTTTATCTGAAGAGTGCAAGCCTACCGCACGAAACTTTAAGTAATAAAATGTTTTAATTAAACTTGTAGTTTTTTTAGTACACATAGTTTTATATCAGCTCTGTTTTTACTCTAAACATTGAGCACTCTTTTTACTAATGTGTATCAATATAACTTTTATATATATATATATATATATATATATATATATATATAATTCGATGGTGTGTACTTTGATATAAAACTTGGTGATGTGTACAATTTATGTTTTTAATTTATTATCGTGAACAATATGTTTTATGTGTTTTCGGGTTTGGCTCTATTTAACTAAAGGAACAGTTTTAAGTCACCTACATCTTTAGCAATCTCTGTAAATATTGTAGAACATTTAGAATTCTGGTTAGTACATTCCCACATTGACACTGAGTAGAATAAACCAGATTACTTTGATGACTCTAGTTTCTTCCTCCACAACTTTACTATTACATTCATTTCATTGAAAACACATGATTTTAGTCTTTGCGTTAGTTACCTAAAGGAATAACTATTACTCACCTATGTTCTTAGCGGTCTGAGTGAGGGTGGTAGAAATTTTTATTTTTTACACAGACTCTGTATACAATATCCAAAACGAATTTAATGGTTTTGCTCCTTGGTAATTTCTTTATCCACAACTTTGCAATCAAGGTCTTTCAGATTACAAATGTTGCTGCCTATGGAAAATAATTAAAAAGAGGTTATTAGCAAAGATGTCCTCTCCTTGAATAGTTTCTCATGTTTAGCTTGAATTTAAACTGCTGTGCCTATGTTTAAACATGTATAGTAGCAGCTATGGTATTAGTGTATCTTTCACGGCACACTACCTACTTCCTCTTTTCAGTTTCCAAGATATTAGCGTATGAGAGTAGATTATTTAATGTATCTATATATGTATTTCTCTAAAGTATGTCTGTGGATATGTTTTATGTCTGTCTGCATTTCTGCTATAGATATTAAAATTATGATATTAAAGTTCTATGTTTTGACGGATTTGAACTCACTACAAGTGCATCAACAAGTTTCTTATCCAGACGCTCTACAGCTGAGCTAGGACATCATATTGATCAAATATATACTTTTATATATCGCATACCCATGAGCATGCTAATTATTTCAGCCCTATGCCCATGTGTTACGATTCCTTTGTTAAATGCTTCTGTTAAAAATATTTTGGGACCTAAGTTTATGCGACAAGATGCTTCTCCATTTTATTTGTCGTTTGGAGTAAATTATTCCGCTCAATGATATCAACCATAATTTATTTTGAACTTAAAATTTGGCCATTTGTGTACTGATTATATACATTTGTACGTTATTAAAAAGATACGTCGCTGAAGTTGCCACAACAAGTTATCGGTATACGTTATACGGTATGTCCGGCACCCGATGTAATAAAAACATTTCGCATTGTTAAAACTTTTGCTAGTTTAAAGTTTACTAAAATATGTATTAAAACTTCATTCAAGTGTGTGTTTGATAAACCAAATTCTTTTAAGTTTGATTCAGTGTTTAAGTTACACATCTGTCTCAAAGGTAAACATTCTTCACATACATTGTAACGTTATACCATCCTGGGCCCACAAATCATAACTACAAAATGCACTAAAGTCATTGTAACCACCAATAGTTACTAAGGTTAACATAATATTTTAGTTCTATTTGAAATGATGAACATTTTTACCAGAAGGTGATTGCATTATATGATGACTATCATGGGTTTCTATACCACTCTATGTACGTCTATAGCATTCGATATTAGCCTACATGCCAACTTTTGTGTGTCAACACCGAAATAAACTGAAATCAGAGAACTGTATACTAAATAGTTTTTGATTATAGTCTTATCGAAATAGACTATATTTAGCAATTCCTTGCTAATGATGTCACATTTACGTTTGACCACCTTGGTATTTTTATTTTTCTTTAAAAATTATTGCCACGAAACACATTTTTCAAGTTATGAAATTTTAAACTTATAGAAGTTTGAAAATCTTCACAGTTGTTTCATTTATTTTTAATTTAGTTGATGCACACCAGACCTTTTCCTCATAATATGAAATTTGAAAGTTTCAGCTGGTTGACAAATTTGGAACTTTTGACAGTTATACTTACATTCTTTGCTACTTTATTTCAACTACACCAAACGCTTATCTCATGAAATATAGTTTGAAAGTCAGTATGGCAAATATTGTTATATGTTAAAATACAAATCAGTCTCCTGTTGAAAGACTCTTTCATTACATGGGCTACGTCGGGAACTGCAGCTAGCATTTGCATATAACAGGCACAGTCACCAGCAAACACTACTCTGCCATCTCAGAAAAAGTGCCGGCTTTTTATATGGTTTGTCTACAAAAACAAGTTTTACATAACATATGATGGTCAAACTCATGATGAAAATTACACAAGTTATGGTAAAACATTTTTCAATAAACAGTTAAAATGATACAATAAGTAGCTGTATATAAATATACATGTACATACATGACAGCTATTGCTGCTGAAGATCACTAAAACAAATTGTAAGTTTTAAAATGTAGCCAATAATGTCTGTGTGCTATGGCCACCACAAGTGTAGATTATTTTTGCCTAAGTTCCTTGTCTAATGGGCATTCGATTACAACATTTTTTTCTGATTTACAGCATTGCTCAGCACTGAGCATCATGCTAAGTTGGTTTCACACAAATATTCGTCCGCTCAGGGTAAAACAAGTTTCCCTGTGTTTGATTCACTCACTTCCTGCTAGACAATTATCCCTTTCCACAAATTTTAGAAACCTACTAGTGGCTTTGTAGCTTTATTTTACTAGTTAAGTGCTTTACATACAAAGCAGGTGATCAAGCCTATCCAATGATTAAAGTTGCCTTTACAAGCTCTGATGTTGCCTCCTATTATTTTATGACTTATACTGTGAGGAAGTGTTTCTTTTGTTTATAATAGAATTAAAATCTAAAATAGAGACTTTGAAAATCAAATGACGATTGGATAGTGCAACATCAACCAATCTTGGAGGTGCAAATAAAAAATATATAGGTCTCGGTGCGACGATAGGAGGTGCAGTTGATGCGTGTGTACTGGTTATCGGAATGGTCGCTTTTTCAGGATTTGTAATTAGAAAATGAACAGGTAGCAGCAACAGAACTCAATATCAGCTCTTATATATTTTTAATGTTGTATCTAAAAGGCACATATTAATGTAGAAAAACACATTTTAACTGGAAGCTATATTGTCTAAAGATAATGTAGGTTTATAATAAAATATCCGCTTCTAAAATTGGTTGCAATGGTTTAATTTATTTACCATAGCAAAATAGCTCAAACTAGCAATAATATTTTCGGTTGAATCCTTAAAGGTACATTTAAGGCCCTAGCATCAAAGAACTACTGCAATAATTTCTACAATTAACGATAATGTGTGACTAATATACAGTTACTCCAGTTTTTATAAGATATGTTGAGTTCTGTTTATGTGAAATAATCTGTCATGGTATTATACCACTTTACAATAATTTATATATAGTATTTTATTATAATAAAGCATTACATTAATCAAAAATTTTAACGTAGGTCAACAAAATGTAGGTCATTTCAAACACCAGTTATGTTGCAACAGGCTAAAATGTTTGCTGTTGTTGCCCAATATGTAGGTTAATTTTTAGCAGTTACATTCAGACTAATGCTTTAAAAACCAGTATACATGTACATTTGTTTTTCTTGACTTCCTGCAGGACATCCCCATACCAAAGTTAATAAGGAAATACACCTTCCCTTCTAGTAAGAACTGGTGGGTTTGATGCGGACCTGAATTCCGGTCACGTAGTGATGTCCCCCCAAGGCAGTGGAAAGCTCCACCGCCGCTTCGGAAGATCTAAATAATCATTTGTCTCGTACTAGAAAAATCCGGAACGATACAGTTTGTTTGTTTGTTTTATTTCATCAAAAAGTAGGAAAACAGAAAAAAAGAAAAAAAGAAATAATGATGAGGCCCAAACTGCGCAGTAGCATTGCTAGTCAAGGCGCTGGGCCACAAGTTAACAGCAAGCAGCCAGAAACTATTTATTCACCGCTCAACAGGTACAGCTTGAGGGCACGTCTAAAAGTGGGCATACTCACAACCCTACGCAGTTCATCAGGCAGAGCGTTCCATTGTGCTGACTGCTGGTATGACATTCTGCGATGACCTGAAGCAGATTTAGAGGGAGGTAGCTTTAGATTTAAGGAAGAGCAGCGAGTGGGATATTGATGAATGCGATGTGATTTAAGGCTGTAGAATAATTGATGAGACGCGATGAGAGTTCGAAATTTATAGAGTTTATTCACAGTCAGTATTGAAGATTTTTGAAAAAGTGGGCGGGTGTGTTCTAATTTAGGTTTTTTATGTAAAATTCGGAGAACTCGTTTTTGTAGAAGTTGAAGTTTGTTTAAGTATTTACCTGGGGCGTTTCCCCAAGCCTCAATACAGTAACTGAATTTAGAATGAATAAATGCGTTGTAAATTAAAACCAAAATTTTGTGGGGTAAATACCTTGAGCATTTATATAAGAGTCCTAACAAAGGTCTAACACTGTTAAAAAGTTTTTCTATGTGAACCTTCCATGATAAATTTGTATCAATGTGAACACCCAAAAATTTTACACTTTTGACTTGGTTTAAAATTTTACCATGCAAAGTTAAAGCGGTCCTGGGGAATTCATATTTATTTTGATTGTTTTTTAATATCATAAAGTTTGTTTTGTCTACATTTAATGTTAGTTTGTTCATAGTACACCATTTTTGGATTTAATTCAGTTCATTATTTACTGCAGAAATTTGCTCATCTAAGTCTTTGGATTCTAAAAATAAGTTTGTATCATCGGCATACAAAATGGGAGTAAAAACTGTTAAAATGTTTGGTAAATCGTTAATATAAATTAAAAAAAGCGTAGGGCTAAGTATGGATCCCTGGGGAACACCACATGTAATGCTTAGTTCATCAGAGACAGATTGTCCAATAATGGTGACTTGCTTTCGTTGAGAAAGAAAGTTTTCCACCCATTTAATAGAATTGGTGGAACAGTGATTGGTTCTATCGGACAGCAAGAGGATATAATGACCTTGTTACAGATCAGATGACCCGAGAGCCTAGTCAAGACTGTCGGACAACTCTATTAGAACAGCCTCCAGCTGGTCCCCAGTATTCAGGTCATGCCGCGACAACTCCAGCAAAAAAAGAAACAGTTTCAACAGGCGGCCCGACAACCCAGAACCAGGATACGCCAGCTACTGACCACAAACATTTGATTGATCAAGAAATAAGTCACCTTGAATACCATGTTAAGCAGCTTGAGACGTGGGCCCGGCTGGTTGTTCCACATTTTTGTGTTCGTTAGACACGGTCTCTAATGGAAGGGAGTGTGTGATGAATGCCGGGCCATGTCATTGTAATTCGTGTAGACATTTTTAGATGTTATATCTTGAATGCTGTGATGTTCCTTTTATTATATTGTTATTAAGTTGTCCATATATTATATCTCTATTATGTCTTTGTTGATCGTTGTATTATACCCATACCAACGGATTAGCGATTCTGTTTATTACTAATCTTATACGGTTTTTGCTCGGTTCTGTTAGCCGGAACAGGCGAGTTTATTGTATATAAAGGAGCGCGCTCACTCAGTTGGGCAGAGCAGATTGCCGAAGGCTCCTCGGCTAGTGTAATTTTGTTCTATAATAAAATCTGGAACGAACTCACTGCATTTTATTTCCTAATGAAATAGTTTAGATCGTGCCAAGTAAAGACGGACAAATTCCTTTACACAGTGTTATTGTTTGTAGCTACATTATTATGAGTTATTTTAAAAAGAACAACACCAAATAAAATATTGCCTACGCTCACGTTAAAACTGCTTTTTAGTGAATATTTATTGTTCATATTCTAAAAAATATTTGCTATTAGTGTATCAACAATAATAATAAATATTGTAGAATTGTAATAAATTATGGTGATCAGTCACATGAACTTATAGTTATTTTGTTAAACAGTTGGTACGACAAACGTAAATAATGCCATTTCAAATAAGCCTTTAAGAAGAATGCCACTTAAATTGAAAAAAGGCAAAAGTGACCAAAAGCCTCACAAGGTACAAATGTCAGTAGTGTTGTAATTATTATTGCAATACGACTGGAGAAAAGACAAGCTGAGAGATAAAATATTTCTGCAAGTCGGTTAACATAGGCATCATAGGTGTCACAACATGCTGTGCGACTGATTTCATCGGTGTCTACTGACTATCATGTTTTCCGTTTGTTGCATGCATTTTCATCCCGATGAGGCGTCACCAAATTTTCAAAGTATCATGTACTGATAAAACGTTTTAAATCTTTTTCTAAGTTTTTGATAAATAAGATATTGTAGTACAACATACTAAAGTTTTAAAATGTCTAAAAAAGTTATGAAAGATTTACCAAATTTTGCGCAAGATTCCCATGATAATAAGGTTGTTTACCTATAGATAAATGCCTTCAAAAATCCTACACTCAGTGAAAACAAGAGAAGGCAACTAACATCAGAGTTGCAGATATCTAACAGAACGATCACAAATTGATTATGTTAAATAGACAAAAGATTACCTTAAAAAGCAATTTTTTGTTTCACAGAAAGAGCTATTTTGCCAGTTCGAAATATTTATTTGTAATGTGAGAAAAGACAGTTTAAAGTGCTATCATACACCAAAAAATTTCAGAATCACATAAAAAATAGTTTTTTTAGGTTTCATTTTAATTAGGTTTTAATAAATTTTATATTTATCTTATAATTTATTTAATTTTATATGTATTCTCAGCTTTTAATGATTCAAAACTACTCGTCACAACTTTTGCAAATAATATTATTTCACAGCTAGTTCTAAATGTATTATTAGTTTTCTTATTCTACAAACCATTTAAAAAATTTGTTTAATTTCATCTAATTACTTTTGATCGTTGTATAATTTTATTTTGCCACTTACCATGTGGTTTCTTAAACATTTTAAAACTAAGTTAATCACTCCTCACTGTTTTGCAGCAATGCATTACCTCTTCCTAGTCTTTGTTTCTCTTTTTCTATTGTATTTATTACTAACCACGGCACATTTGTATAAAGTTTCATCAGTTTTCAATGACAGTATTGAGTGTCAACAAAATGCATGGTTGCTGATGTTTCTATATTTCAATATTGTTGAAACTAATACTTCTCTCATAGTCAGTTAAAATATTTATGTTTATGCCCCCTAGAGCTGCATGTGAAAGGTAAAAGTTTACTTGCAACAAATTTCACTTACAGTTATTTGGCATCGAAAGGTTCACAACATGTATGTCTTACTCTGCTGTGTTGTAGGTGCAAAACATGTGGAAATGTAATTGAAGGCTTTTAAATGTTCAAAAACGAACAGTTAATCACAGCCATCACAAAAATACCGTAGTTTTAATATCTTTATTTGATGATGTACTGAAACATTGAGTTTATTCTTTTGACACATGTTGTTATCACATGAAATTCAAGGCTAATAAATGGCTCAATATAAAACGTCTTGTAGCAATGTCAGTAGTGCTCTTGTCAATTGTGGTACTTTGTGAGGAAATTTCTAGACCAACAAACGAAACTGTTCTACAATGATTCATTTCGCTAAATTTTAATTTATTCATATTTCAAACATTTTTAATAAATTATCGTATTTTCATGTGGCAATTTGTGACCCAGCTATTTGTCACAATTTATTAAATTTGTCACGAAACTTATTAAATATTTGCTACGTGTAACACCTCGAGGCTGTAAAGATAACAGTCTGTCAAACTTGTTTTATAGCTCAGACATAATAACAGACTGTTTATACCTGAGCCGTAATAGACTGCAGAATATCAAATTGCTTTTTTACGCCAAGCACTGCAGACTATAAAATATTTGATATAGTTTTTGATGAATTTTTGTGATGTTTAATTGTTGTTTTTATTGTTTTATCTTGCAGTTCTATGGTAGTCTTTCTCTTTATTTGAGACTTTCACATCAACTGATTCTAACCACAAGTTGCAGCGTTTAATAAATAAGTTTAGATGAGTAAAAGGCAAAAATCAGCTGAGCAAAAATATGGAAGTTACAGTTTTAGGATATTTCAGAATTTTTTTCGGTGTCAAACTGTTCCATACGTGCCTATGATATTATATCTTCATGCAATAAAGTGATCTACTATTCCCCTCAATCCATGAAACTGTTTTAGCTGATGGATAATAATATTAGAGTCTAACCTTACATAGAGAGTTAACACCTTTTAATCCGAATAATCTTACATTTATTCAGTAACTACTATATTTCTGATAGCATTGTATGACACATAAACTTTCTTGAATAGGTTAAAACACATGCAAGTTTTATTATTTTGTACTAAACTTGCATCACTCTAAGCTTGGAACAAAAAACTCCATATTTCATAATTTAGCTCGCTTTTGTATAAATACAACTTTGCGACAGCTGAGCAAAAGACGTGTGAGACTGAATTTTGGCCAAGTGCTTTTTGTTTCAGTATGAGTCATCATCTATAATTTACCATCACTTTATCCCTCCATTAAATTTATTCCTTAGTCTCAATTTTCTATTCCTAGTGCATGTCAAATATCTAGCCAATTAAAATCTCAATAAGTAATGGTTACATTTTAGGCATTAAAATATGCATAACAGCAGTGAACTTTAAAAAATAGACTTATTGCGTTTTGTTAAATTATATAACAGTGTTTTGGCACTTACGAACATTTATTTTTATAAGTAAATTTAACAAATACATGTAGTTATTCCTGAAACATTGATCTTTAATTCTATCTATGAAACACTTATCATCTTTCAATCCTGCTCGAAACTGTCCCACAGATAAAATGATATCGGATGTTAGTTGAAGGACTTTATAAAATACTGCTATGTGGGGGACTCAAACTTATGGCTTTCAACCAGGTAGTCTAGAACTTTACTACTTGGATTCAATCTCTGGATTTACTACAGAGATATTACTACTATTATAAAAGTTGTTTTACCGCGTTAATATATTCTCACATGGGAAAAGAGTGGTTAGAGCGGCCTGATAAAGGTCCACTTGCTACCTGCAGCCTATTTAGTGTGAAAAGCATTGCCTGGCTCTATTTGTACAATTAAAACTTTGGTTCTCCTTGACAAATGTGCTACAATCTATTTGATTACAAACTGTATTTACGTGCACTAAAACTACTTGCTGCTACTAAAGCATTCATGTATTTTAATTATGAACATTATGTAACGATGCAGGTTAAAAACTCCTAATACATTTGAAAGAAATTCTATGCAACTTGGAACTTAATGCTGCTATGTTAATCAGCATTTCAACTGCAGCAAAATACGGCTATGTATGCTCGGCAAAAACTGGCGCCGCAAAAGCCGGCGGTGCTAAAGCCGGCGGTGCTAAAGCCGGCGGTGCTAAAGCAAGGACAGAATGACATGAGTATCTTTTAGATGTAAAAAGTCTACTATAACTTGCCTTAAATTTGTTGTAGACTTTTAAATAATTGCACAATCAAAAACAGAAATGTATTTACCAATTGATATATATTGCCTGCATTTAACCTATGATGACCTTATGGCCTTCATTGCAATTTGTAGGAGCTTTCATTCTTTATTTCATTTGTTTTAATGTATAGCATATTTTTTCTTTATAACTTGGTTTAACAATATGACTTCCTTGTAAATGCTCATTGTATTCATTAGTAATTTTGCTACATTTTACAGCCAAAATTAGTTTTTTATGTGCAATAGAAAATGAGTTATAGAAGGCTGACGTTAGATAAAGTCACCTTTGCTATTAAATAATTGGTTATCAATCTGTAAATTTATAAATTAGATTAAAGTAATCCATTAGCTGCTAAAAATATGTATTCAAGAACAAATTAAATAAACGAATCATGTTATTAATTCATTCCGAAACAAATAATTAACATTTTTGAAACAAAATTGTTTGCATCGTTTGCTCGGCTTACTGCGTTCTAATTGTTGGTTTTGTTTAAATCCCCTTTATCTGCATGCCTCTAGCTGTTCAATATTTTCCACAATGTCTGCTGACCATAACTCTTTTTTGCACCACTGAACTAAGCAATATTAGCGTCCAAACAATATTTAGCAGAGCAAAGTTTTTACGCTCCGTCAATGAGAATACTTTTTGTGCAAATGATAAAATTTTAACCAAGTGGCTTGACTCACACACTAAGCAGGTTAACTACAGGTTTTAGACTAAAAATAGGAGTATAGATCTAATCGTAATTGCTAAACCATATTTCACACACCTCAAAGTATCAAGCCCCCCCATTAAGCAATAAAGTCTTATTAGCCTGATATGACTATTAATTTTTTTTGATCAGCCGTCAAAGTTTTAAAGAAAATCAATGTCAAGTGTTAGAGTCATAAAACTGACTTGGCTTCAAACAGCAGCCACGCAATAATTAACTGCAAATATGTAACCAAGCCATTATTAGTACTATTTTGTGGGCAGTTTTCTACTGGCTACTTTCTATTATGGGTTCATAAAGATAAATTTCAATTTGGCAGCCAAATCTAAGTGCATGGTGTTCAATTAACCTTTCTCCTACTAACAGCGGCGGTCAAATAGAGGTGATGTTCAAATAAAGGTAGCATTCAAATGGAGGTTTTAGGATATCTTTGTTAAATATTTATTTTGCCATTGAACTTAAGTAGTTTGGCTATTTGCGGTGTAGTAGCAGGAATCATTGCTTTCCTTTACAATATGTGAAGGTAATTAGAAATTCAAAGAAAGTTGCTCAAAAACTTTATTTCATTTGTGTTATTATATTGAAAATTGCTCTTAGAAACTTACTGGCATGTGCCCCCTTGGATGAGTGCATGTGTGGAGCCTGTGTGTGTGCGCGTGTGCGCATGTGTTTTCATGTATGCGTGCGCGCGTGTGTGCGTATGTCGGTTTTCCAGTACCCATGCAAGCGCTATAGAAGTATGTTTCTCTCTAAATCAGATTTTGTTTGGGAAAAAACTCGAGCGAGTACTAACGCTTGTAACGAACACTCTAGCTTTCAGTGTTGGCACTCAGATGCAACCGCACACCATTTTTATATATTTATTAGTGTACATAAGTAAATACAAGAGAAAAAAACTGTTTCCTGGTATTCCTCATTAACTTTCCTCTTGCTAGCGTCAGATCATCTTTCATTGTAGTAAGAAAAAATCTTTATTTTTATTAATCACATTAAAATTTATATTATTTACCATACTACCTACCAAGTTATTTTATTATTAATATCTTTGATTGTTCATTTGTATGTAAACTAGGCATACTATTTTTAATGAAGTTTGGTGGTGTTTTTATGTGGTTTCTTAAGCTAGGGCCACACGAGACAAAATTCTCACGAAATCGGCGAAATTTGGACGAAACGATTCGTACGAATTGGCATTTGGACGAATTCGTCCATCGTTGATTGCACACGATGAACGAATCCTGAATTGGACGAAAAGTCAAAAATTCCTACAAATCGTTGTTTGACTGGTCGGTTGAAAAGGTTAGTTGAATGTTGAAGGTCGTTTTCTTTTGCGCATGTTTGGTCAGATAACGATTTGCGAGTTTCTATCCCGCAGTTCCTAACTCGGTTTGAAAACTGCGTACTGTGTTGGCGATTATATGTAATCAGTAGTACCATGGCCGTAATGGATTTATTTAATAGAAATATAACTGTTTTGTAGCTAGACTAATATTTGCTGAAAAGTCAGGTTCCAATATGTATTTAATAGAAATATAACTGTTTTGTAGCTAAGCTAATAACTGCTGAAAAGTCAGGTTCAAATTTGTATTGTAATTAGAAGAAAAAGTAAAACGGTTTTGTGGGCAAGCCAAAACCTGCTCTAGTCGTACAAAATAACCGTTTTGCAATGTAGTACATACGTAATAGTTCGTAATAATATTATCAATGTACAAGCTCTATTTAAAAGTATACTAAATTCCTTTGCTGTCTGATAGACCCAATTACCACACCCTTCCGGCTGTTTTCTATTACGAGATGAACGAAGATTTAGATCTTCTGTGGCAGTGATGAGCTTTTCCACGGCCAGGGGGACATCGCTAAGTGTCTAGAGTCCAGGTCCGCATCAAACCCACCTGTGGGTTCTAGAAGGGAAGGGTTTATTTTCTTTCCAACTTCGATATGGGGATGTCCTGCAGGAAATCAATAAAAACAAACGTATTCTGGTTTTTGAAGGATTAGTCTGAATGTAGCTAATAAAGATTAGACTACATATTTAGCAACAATAGCATACATTTTAGCCTGTTGCATGGAAACTGGTGTTTCAAATGACTTAAACTTTGTTGATTTACATTAAAATACTTCGATTAATGTAGTGCTTTATTGTAATAAATTACAAAATATAAAATATTGTAAAGTGGTATATTACCATAACATATTTTTTCACATAAACAGGACTCAGCATATCTTATTAAAACTGGAGTAACTGTATATTAGTCACACATTATTGTTGATTGTAGAAATTATTGCAGTAGTTCTTTGATGCTAGGGCCTTAAAAGTACCTTTAAGGATTTAACAGAAAATATTATTGCTAGTTTAAGCTATTTTGCTATGGTAAATAAATTAAACCATTGCAACCAATTAGAAAGCAGGTATTTTATTCTAAACCCACATTATCCTTAGACAATATAGCTTCCTGTTAAATTTTGTTTTCCTACATTAATATGTGCCTTTCAGATACAACATTGAAGATATATAAGAGCTGATAATAAGTTCTGTTGCTACTATCGGTTCATTTTCTAATCACAAATCTTGACAAAGTGACCATTCCGATAACCAGTAAACACGCATCAACTGCACCTTCTATCGTCACACCAAGACCTATATTTTTTTTATTTGCTCCTGCGAAATCGGTTGATATTGCAGCCTCCAATTGTCACATGAAATTCAAGGTCTCTGTTTTAGATTTTAATCCTATTATAAACAAAAGAAACACTTCTTCATAGTAGAAATCATAAAATAATAAGAGGCAACATCAGAGCTCGTAAAGGCAACTTTAATAATTGGATAAATTCGATAACCTGCTTTGTATGTATAGCACTAAACTAGTAAAATAAATCTGGAAAGCCACTAGTGAGTTTCTAAACTTTGTGGAAAGGGATAATTGCCTAGCAAGAAGTGAATGGATCAAGCGCAGGACACCTTGCTTTACCTTGAGCGGATGAATATTAGTGTGAAACTAACTTAGCATGATGCTCAGTGCTTAGCAATGCTGTGAAAGAGCTGTATAAATTTTATTTTCAATAAACCATACATATTAAAAAGTTGAACAGCATAGTGCAAGCATCTCCACCTACTGTATTTAGGAATTAAATATTAATACCAAATTCCAAAGTTAAACAATAGAGCAGTGCTTCATTTCACTCTATTTCAGTACACAAACACAATACTCTACCTCTTTTTAAAATAGCAATTGTTACCGTATTAATTCGTCAAGCAAGACGGAATGTTGCAATTTTATCATATGGCCTCACTGTGCATGAATTTTATTAGTATAATTGATAGTAAAACAAACAAATGAGTTGGAGAGTTTGCGAAAACAAAATAACTGCAATCAAACCAGAAATAATGTTAGAATTGAATGCCCAATGACAAAGAACTTACGCAAAAATAATTTACACTTGTGTTGGCCGTAGCACAGAGACATTATTGGCTACATTTTAAAACTTACACTTTATTTTGGTGATATTCAGCAGTATATGTCATGTACGTATATCTATATTTAGCTACTTATTATATTATTTTCATTATGTATTGAATAATGTCTTACCATAACTTGTGTAATTTTCATCACGAGTTTGACCATTATATGTTATGTAAAACTTGTTTTTTTTAGAGCAGCCATATTAAAAGAGGCACTTTTTCTGAGACGGCAGAGTAGTGTTTGCCGGTGACTGTGCCTGTTATATGCAAATGCTAGCTGCACTACCCGACGTTGCCAGGGTAATAAAAAAGTCTTTTGACAGGAGACTGATTTTTATTTTAACATATAACAACATTTGCCATTCTAACTTTCAAACTATATTTCATGAAATAAGTGTTTGGTGTAGTTGGAGTAAAGTAGCAAAGAAAGTAAAGATAACTGTCAAAGTTTCCAAAATTTGTCAACTAGCTGAAACTTTCAAATTTCATATCAAGAGGAAAAGGTTTGGTACGAGTCAACTAAATTAAAAATAAATAAATCAAATGTAAAGATTTTCAAACTACTATAAGTTTAAAATTTCATAACTTGAAAAATGTGTTTTGTGGAAATAATATTTTAGGAAAAATAAAAATACAAAGATAGGTAAGTGTAAATGTGACATCATTAGCAAGGAATTGCTAAATATAGTTTATTTTGCTACGATTACAATCAAAAATTATTTAGTATACAATTATATGATTTCAGTTCATTCCAGTGTTGAAATGCGAAAATTGGCATGTAGGCTAATATCGAATGCTATAGACGTACATAGAGTGGTATAGAAACCCATGATAGTCATTATCTGATGCAATCACCTTCTGATAAAAATCATCATCATAAAAAATAGAACCATAATACTATGTTAACCTTAGTAACTATTGGTGGTTACAATGACTTTAGTGCATTTTGTAGTTATGACTTGTGGGCCCGGGATGGTAAAACGTTACAATGAATGTGAAGAATGTTTACCTTTGAGACAGATGTGTAACTTAAACACTGAATCAAACTTAAAAGAATTTTGTTTATCAAACACATACTTGAATGAAGTTTTAATACATATTTTAGTAAACTTTGAACTAGCAAAAGTTTTAACAATGCAAAATGTTTTTATTACATCGGGTGCCGGACATACCGTATAACGTATACAGATAACTTGCCGTGGCAACTTCACCAGCGTATCTTTTTAATGACGTACAAATGTATATAATCAGTATACAAATGGCCAAATCTTAAGTTCGAAAGAAATTATGGTTGATATCATTGGGCAGAATAATTTACTCCAAACGACAAATAAAATGGAGAAGCATCTTGTCGCATAAACTTAGGTCCCAAAATATTTTTAACGGAAGCATTTAACAAAGGAATCGGAACACGTGGGCATAAGGCTAAAATAGTTAGCATGCGCATGGGTATGCGGTATATAAAAGTCTATTTTTGATCAATATGATGTTCTACGTAGCTCAGTGGTAGAGCGTCTGGATAAGAAACTTGTTGATGCACTGGTAGTGAGTTCAAATCTGTCAAAACAAAGATTTTTAATATCAGAATTTTAATATCTATAGCCAAAATGCAGACAGACATAAACCATATTCACAGGCATACTTTTGAGAAATACATATATAGATATATTAAATAATTTACTTTCATATGCTAATATCTTTGAACCTGAAAAGAGGAAGTAGCTAGTGTTCCATGAAAGACACACTAATACCGTAGCTGATTCTATACATATTTAAACATAGGTGCACCAATTTAGCTTCAAGCTAAACATGAGAAGCTATTTACGGAAAGGACATATTTGCTAATAAACTTTTTTTAATTATTCACCATAAACAGCAACATTTGTAATCTGAAAGACCCTGATGGCAAAGTTGTGGATAAAGAAATTATTAAGGAGCTAAAACCGTTAAATTCGTTTTGGGTATTCTATACAGAATATGTGTAAAAATAGAAATTTCTACTACCCTCACTCGGACCGCTAAGCACATAGGTGACTAATAGTTATTCCTTTAGATAACTAACGCAAAGACTAAAGTCATGTGTTTTTAATGAAATGAATGTAATAGTAAAGTTGTGGCGGAAGAAACTAGAGTCATCAAAGTCATCACATTTATTCTACTCAGTGTCAATGTCAGAATGTACCAACCAGAATTCGAAATGTTCTACAATATTTATAAAATTGCTAAGGATGTAGGTGACTTAAAACTGTTCCTTTGGTTAAATAGAGTCAAAACCGAAAACACATAAAACAGACTGTTTACAATAATAAATTTAAAACTTAAATTGTACACATCACCAAGTTTTATATCAAAGTACACACCATCAATTTATATATATATCTAATTATATACATGCGGGTCAGATCTAAAAAAAGATAACGATTTCTGAGTTTCTAGTCGCAATTCCTAATTCCTAAAATTGGTTGCAGAATGTACACGTAAATTAATTTCGGGGCCTACAATATAACTGCGCGTTAATAAGGTTGTTTCTACGCAACTACAAAACTGCTAATGCTAGTTGCACTGAGTAGTTGTAGTAGGCTGTTGTTGTAAATGAGAATGCAACGACCTTACTACAGACCAAGTGACCCGAGATCCTAGTCCAGACCGCTGGACCACTCTTTTAGGACAGCCTCCAGCTGGTTACCCCTATTCAGGCTATGCCGCGAAAACTTCAGGATGAAAGGAAACAGTTCAAAAAGGTCACCCGCGGTACCAGAACAAGGATACGCCATCTACTGTAGAAATTAGAAATTAGCTACTAGAAATTAGCCGCCTTGAACACCGTATTAATCACCTTGAGATGTGGGTCCGGCTGGTTGCTTCACCCTTTTTGTATTAGTTAGACACAGTCTCTAATGGACAGGTGTGTGTGGTGGACGCTGGCCCATGACATTGTTATTTGTGTAGATATTTTTATATGTTATATCTTGCATGCTGTGTTGTTCTTTTTAATATATCGCTATTAGTTTGCTCATATATTATATCACTATTATGTCTTTGTTTATTGCTGTATTATAACCTTGCCAACATATCTGTTTATTTATAATCTTATATGGTTTTTGCTCGGTTCCGTTAGCTAGAACAGGCGAGTTTATTGTATATGAAGAAGCGCGCTCACTCAGTTGGGCAGAGCAGATAGCTCTACGCTCCTCGGCTAGTGTAGTTTACTTCTATAATAACAACTGGAACCAAATCACACATTTTATTTTTTCATGAAATGGTTCAGATCGTGACAAGTAAAGGCCAGCAACTTCCTTTACACAATGTTATTATTTATAGCTACATTATTATTAATTATTTTAAAAATAACAACACCAAATAAAAATACCCATACCCTTAGACTAAAACTGCTTTTCGGTGAAGATTTATTGTTTATATTCTAGAAAATATTTATTATTAGTGTTTCAACTATAATATTAAATATTGTAGAATTGTAATAAATGATGGCGATCAGTCACAAGAAGTTATAATGGTTTAGTTAAAGAATCACTGAGCAAATTTAAAATATGCCATTTCAAATAGTCGTTTAAGAAAAATGCCACCTAACTTGAAAAAAGGCAACAGTTACCAAAAGCTTGGCAGTGTACAGGAAGAATAACCAAAAAACAAAAGTGACTAGTGTTGTAATTATTATGGCAATATGACTGAAGATAAGAGAAAAGTTGGGAGATTAAGTATTCTTGCAAGTCAGTAAACATAGAGTGTCACAACATGCTGTGCGACCGATTTTATTGGTGTCTACTGACTATCATATTGCCGTTTGTTGCATGCATTTGCATCCCCATGAGGCGTCCTAAAATTGTCAAAGTATTATGTACTGATAACCTTTTTTAATATTTTTCCAAGTTTTCGGTAAATAAGTGATTGCATTACGGCATAATACAGTTTGAGAATGTCTAGAATAATTTTGAAATTTTACCAATATTTGCGCAAGATTCCCATAATAATAATTTTTACCTATTAATAAATGATTTTAAGAGTCCTACACTCAGTGGAAACAAGAGGAAGCAACTAGCGTCAGAATTACAGATATCTAACCGAACGTTCACAAATTGACTAGATTAAATTGACAGTAGATTACCTTAGAAAACAATTTTTTTCTACACAAAAGGAGCTATTTTGCCAGTTCGAAATCTTTATTGGTTAAGTGAGAATAACCAGTCAAAAGTGCTATTATACATAAAAAAGTTCAGAACCTAATAAAAAAAGTTTTTTTAGGTTTCAATTTAATTAAATTTTAATAAATTTTATATGTATCCTCAGCTTTTAATGATACCAAACTACTGGTTAATACTTTAGCAAAAAATATTATTTCACAGCTAGTTCTAACTGCATTATTAGTTTTCGTAATTTACAAACCATTTGAAAAAAAAATTTAATTCCACATAATTGCCTACTTGTACTTTTGGTTGTTGTATATTTTTATTTTGTGACTTACCAGGAGGGTTTTTAAACATTCTAAATCTAGGTTTACCATTTTCACTGCTTTGCAGCTATGCATTACCTCTTCCTGGTCTTTGTTTATCTTCTCTTTTGTAGTTATTAGTAACCAATGCACATTTTTTATAGAGTTTCATCAGTTTTCAATGACAGTATTGGGTGTCATCGACATGGTTGCTGATGTTTCTATATTTCAATATTGTTGAAACTAATTCTTCTCTCATAGTCAATTAAAATATTTATGTTTATGCCCCCTAGAGCTGCAGGTGATTTTTAAAAGTTTACTTGCAACAAATTTCACAGTACAGTTATTTTGTATCAAAAGGTTCTTTACTTGTATGTCTTACTCTGCTGTGTTGTAGGTGCAAAATATGTGGAAAAGTAATTGAGTGCTATTAAAAGTTCAAAAACGGACTGTTAACAACAGTCGTCACAAAACAATTGTAGTTTTAACCTCTTCATTTGATGACATTCTGAAACATTGAGTTTATTCTTTTGAAACATGTTGTTATTACATGAAATTCGAGGCTAATAAATGGTTCAATATAAAACGTCTCGTAGCAATTTCTATAGTTCTCTTGTCAATTGTGGTACTTTGTGAGGAAATATCTAGACCTACAAACGAAACTTTTCTATAATGATTCAATTCACTAAATTTTAATTTTTTCATATTTCAAACATTTTAATATATCATCGCTTTTTCATGTGACAATTTGTCACACAGCTATGTGTCACTGTTTTTGCAAACCTACAAAAATGTTGGCAGAAAAAGTCAACACAAATTATGGAGTAGCTACATTAGATGACTTCAGCCCATGAGCTGGATATTATTGTAAAGTTTTATGGGAGCGTAACATCAATGGTGAGAAAAAATCAATGTTTTTACTTATCCAGAGCTAGGTATGTGTTAGACCGGTTTTGTCACCATGGTCAGGCCTACAAACAACCAATAGAAAATACTCATAAATAACAGTGTATCAAAACAGATACACAAACAATCACTACAGCAAAATGAGTTGAAAAAGTCATTACGGATCTTTCAAGTGGATTTGAATATGCAAAATTCATTAAATACAACAGGGAAGGTAAAAAAGATACATTAAATACAGCTGCCAAAGATAAACAAAAAAACTTGATGCAATTAAGATGTGATCAATGAATTTAAAGATAAAGCAAGTTGAGTTGCTCAATATTAGGATTATATAGTATAAATAACTCCATGTTCAACTGCACAAAACTTTGAAAATTTACATCAAATTTTCACTTAAATTGCTAACACTAGAATACATGTAGAAGTCACACTCACTTTCTATATGTTGAGACTTTTTAACATCAAAATAAATAACACTAATGTTTCTGTATCTATGGGAATTGGTATTAGTAGGGCTAAGGATGCCAGCTGTGCTAGAGCTCCCTATACTTTATGCAAGCTATAGGTATGTGTTGGAACATTCCGTACAACATTCCGTCAATCGTGAAGTTATCAGTAGATTTGACTAGTGTAAAAAGATTGTGACTTTGGTTGCATCTAATCATCTCCCATCAGAATTCAGAGCTAATACTTGAAAATAGCTAACAAGGAAGGTACCTCTGGAATAATACTGTGTCGCTTATTTTTAGCTGTTGTGTAGCGATCTGCTGCTGTCATGGGAAGACTGCTATTGCTTAGATACAGCTTCTTCTTCCTGTTTTCATCAGTTATAATAAGATACATCGTATCTGGTAAGTTTACACTTAATATGCAATTCTATTAATTTCAAGAGTAGAATACGTTCAATTCAAAAGCTTAGAAAAAGCTTTTCTTAGATCAGTCTTGCTAGTTCTATAAATTTTTATTACTTACCAAGAATCATTGCCAAAGTAGCAACTAATGAATCCATGCTATAATTCAGTGCTAAAAGTTATTGTATAGGTGAACTTATTTTGTTTGGTTGCTTCACATAATACCCTGTGTTCTTTTGTGGTTTTAGGGAATGAAGTTAGGTTGTCTGTAGATTCTCCAGGTTATCCTTCGTTCTACAAAGATGAGTCTATCACTTTAACATGTACCGTTAGTGGAGATACAGATGTTGTTGCTGTCTATCTGATTAATGGCGTCCGAGTAATAGAAGATAGGACTGCTTGTTTATTTGATGAAAGGGATAATGGATGGGCACCTATTAATTTTTTGAACACACCAGGATTTCCTACAATAGATAGAGCTTACTGTGAAGCTGCTGCCGCTGCCGCTCCTCCATTGATCTTTTCTGCAACAGGAATCATATCAAATGCCTTGCTTAGCGCTAACTTTGTTTGTTTCGGTGACTTCCCAGGGCCGCGTGTCAACTCTACATCATTTTCTATCCCAGAGGTTCTGGGTAAGTTTATAGTACTGCTATGCATTGAAATTCCTTTTCAGCTCATTTCATAATGATAGCAGAACATGTCACTTCACACCTGACTGTTTATGTCTATACTGTTGCATGTTAGGTAAAAAAATTTTGTAAGAAGCTATTGTAAATCCTTTACCTCTTGCGATTCCCAAAAATAAGAAACTATTGAACCAATGAAGGTTTTTAATAGTTGTTTATGTGGCATTTATTGCTCCTTTTTTGTTATACAGGGTCAGGCTCGTCACTGCGCAATAGGTTAAACAAAATTTACAGCAGCTAGCATTCATTTTCAATACATTGAGAGAAGCTGGTTGTTATCTGCTCTTGTTCTTTTGCAACACAAATTTTGCATTATCACTCATTCTGATCTTGCTTCATTCTGAAAAACCTTTATTAATAAATTTGGTATGGGCTTGATGACGAAAGGGTCCAATGCTAGGTAATTATGAAAACAGACAATTGTTTTTCTGACTAAAACTAGATAAACTTTGAACCAAGCTTATATGCATATGGTACAGTATTTTTATAGTTTTACAAAAGCTTGAAGTTTTCATATAGTTTTGAAAATATTTTGACAGTGAAAGTTGAGTATAATTGTGTTGATGAGCTAATATAAAGTGAATGCTATAGTTAAATGAAATTAAAAGAATCTTTAGCGTTTTGATTATTTTTCTATTAATACATGTAGGAAAACATCTACGAGGTGTTAATACCATTCATTTAATCGTTCCGATCGACAGCGCACTAAGTATTTGTGTTTCATCCCACCAATGTAAATATGTTTTTCCTCTGAATAAAGTTTGTTCCACAAAGTTTGCTGATTCTGAAAAGATTCACACGTGCAGCAAGAGTTAAAAGTAGCTACATTACCTGATCATTTATTTTATACACAAATTCAGTTTTTTAATTAACATACTACACTGCATTTTATGTGTTTTTGACATGTTTAGTGTTGCTTAGCTTCTCTAAACTGTTCACTTTCAATTTATAAACATCAGTAAACTTAAAAAAAGTGTATTTCTAAACATTGAATATTTATATATAGAGTTTTATATATATACATGTATATATACATAAATATCGTATTTATTGGGTATATATAATTTTTTTTAAAGTTTGTCATCATCTGCCATCACTGCCGGTTCAGAAGTCTGCCTGTGTAGTTATAGCTTTGAAACTCTTGGAATAAAAAGCTCGCTTTGGGCTGAAATTGAACTCATGGCAATTGCAATTGTCTGGACTTCCATTTTTTCAGCTATAGTGGCAAAGTTTTATGATGAAAAATTTGCTGCCAGCTGGATTTGAACTCACAACATTTAGCTCTGCAAACATCTACTTATCCAGTACACTGCACCGTCCAATTTTCTGCACCACGGAATAAATCTTATTATTTTTGTTTCTGGCTAAAGTTAGCTTTCCCTTTTTGCCCTATCCAATCAAATTCATAGACCCATTGACAGTATAAAGTACAAAAAGAGAATACCCTATCTGACATTCTTGTGCAAAAAGATGTTTTCAAAAATGCCAATAAATAACCTACGTAATTCCTGGTGTAAATATTTTATTCCTAACTTTCCAAGCTATTCCTTTCATTTATGTAGAGCATCCCCATATAAAACTATGGTAATTTTATTGGTTGCTAGCATTTGGTAGTTGAAGTGATCCTTATTTATTAATGTAAAACCCCTGTGTTTGTGGCATGTTTATTTAAGAATTCTCCGTTTTCACTTGGTTTATGTAAAAACTTCCTTTTTCTTGTAGTTAAACCTGAGAGTCTTGAGATAAATGGACCAGATCAGATAGTCGAGGAGAATGAGTTTACATTCAGCTGCACAAGTACTGGAGGAACTCCTGACTCCCTGCTGCGATACGGTTTGTGTTTAACAAAAACAAGTCTACAATGTTTTAATAACTGGCGTGATCCGAGCATGTTATAATGTTTGTACATTGAGGCAATCTTTCATAGTCGCACTCAATTTCATAGCAACTTTTGATCTTCTTCCTTCGTTGTTTTCTTGTGTGAACCTTTTTTGGTTTCCTAAAAACAAATGTTGTTACAACTTGCGCTCTATTTATTCACCACAAACAGGAAATCATGTATTTGGGGTTATGGTATTTTACCATGCTATTAGAGCATCTAATATACTTTGTATAAGAAACATTTCATGCACATTGGAACCTCTGCATACAAAATAACTTTGTTTTAGAACCTGTTCCAGAAGTAGAAAATTTTGTAAATGGAAAACCAAATTGATATATAGACATGTTCTGATTCACTTCAAGCTTCCTTAAAAGTCATTCGTAAACTTTATATCCAAGCAAAGTTTCAAGTATTAAACAAAAACAAATTAGTTATAATACTACATAATAAATATAAAAAGGTACACAAAAAAGGAGAAAGAGCAGAAAAATCTTGAATAGTAACCATGAAACCATAAAACCACAAACCTTCAAGCCTGAGGCTAAGCTTTGGGCTAAAAGTCAGCCTCAGGTTACAGGTTTAGTCTTAGGTATTAACTCTTTGAACTTTGCTTGTATTCTGGCATCGTATAAAGTGTATCAGAGGACCTAACAGCTAAAATACCGGCAGCCGCATGGCATTTTTTACTAATGGTGTTTTAAAGACACAGTGTAAACCAATCAAATAATTTTTGCACAGAATGTTAAACCAAAAATTTTTTTTCTCTTTCAAATATTTTTATGAACTTCCATTGTTATGATGCGAATTTCACTGGGACTATGTCACGATAAAAAATTTTGTTGGTATATCGTAGAGGAATGTGATGCATATGAACAATTATAGGATATTTACTACAATTTTGGAGACTATTTTGAGTCATAAAAAATGCTGAGCATGTGCTTAATACATGTAATGCTACTGCAATGATTTTTAAAGATTTGTGAATTCAAACAAATTTGTATGGTTGAAATTGGTTAAAAACACATATTCTTTTCTTTTCAAATTTTGTTATTGTTGGAAGAACTTTCCAAGGATACCAACGCATATTGACAAAGACAACCATGGTTGAAAGGGTCCAGGTTCAACCTGAGGCCAGGTTAAACTTTAGCTTCAGCCTTCCGCTTGAGCCTTAGCTTCAAGCTTGTCCTTCAGACATAGCCTTAGGGCTTAAACATCAGCCACAGATAGTAGGCTTAGCCTGAGACATACCTTGTTCTCAGAAATTAAAATTAGGTCATAGCCTAAGCATTGTTCTTAGCCTTAGGCCTTATATTTCCTATGTTTTAGGTGTTATACATGTATATACATATATTTATCCATCTATTTACGCGCATCTATGTGCGCATCAATTTGTACACGTACACATACATGTAAAGGTACAACTATACGTACATGTATAGGTGCAACTATACATACATGTATAGGTACATACATACATGTGCCATGCCATTAATACCAATACACACATGTGCATGTTTGTATCGGTGTCCAACTATAGCTATTAAATTACGTGTTCTGATGGATTCGAACTCACGGCAAATTATTTTGCAAGTTTAATATCCAAGCACTATACCACTGAGCTATATAAGACATTTTGATCAATGACTTTATCACATACCATATACCGTATGCACCCGCTAAATGACGTATTATTTGAAACTATGAGTTCTAGTAAAGATGTGGTTGCGTCAAATTTGAGTTGATCTTAAAAGAAAGCATTTTTCTTTCTCTATCAGTTGATATATTGTTTGTTCTGTTAGGCAATCTCATTGCTAAAATATTTGACAATTAAAATCGAAAAAATGTGATCGGCGTAAAAACGCTCAGACCAAAAGAACATGCCCAGACTTGCCCAAAATGATGTCGCGCGGTATTTATCTGAAAATATATCTTGTATTCAAATCAACTATTTGCGATAAAAGTCTAATGCTACGCGGCTCTATTGGCAGATATCTTATTGTTTATTTGCTAATGTTAACTAGAATAAAATTTTAAATCCAGCTACAGATGCATTATTATGAATGTTTCAAAGGCCTCAAGTAACGAAAATTGAAAATTTGTCTTACTCACTTTCTCCAAATGCTGTGTAAACATTTGAGTACCAACTACCAATTCTAACGGTCTATGGTAATTCTGTCAAGCAAACTATGTAGTATAAGGTCTTTGTATCAGCACAGTTCCGTCGCTACCCACGCTATCGATATACAGCCCCTCAAAAGCCCCGCCCACATTATGTCTGTCACCTATTCTTGGAGCGGGGCTGTATATCATTACCCACACCGAAAACTAGTTTCTTACTACCGTAAGTAAAATAAGCAAGTTGAGTCTTTGAAAATAATATACATAGAGATTAAGTTTTAAGGATGAGAAGCTTGCTGAAAACTGGGTTTGAACTCACATTCTCCAGTTCTGCGGACACCCATATACCGTATCCAATTCACTACAATATTCTGCAAATCATGTTTTGCTTTATCTTCAACAATATAATTTTATTATATAATTTTTACAAGCAAAAAGATTTTCATCTCGGCATAAAGCTTTTATTAAAAATATTAATCAAGTCGTGGCCACTCACATATTTTTAGGTGATACAATAAAACAAATTCATCTTCTGCAACAAACTCAAACAAAAAATTATGGTTTATGCAGCACACATTCAAGTCTCTCTTTCCCCTTTATAGCAGTTTCCACACTGACAAAGCTGCTTCGGCTGGTGAGACAACATAAACATCCTGCAATCAGTAAAACAAATGCAATAAATATGTGTCATTCATAGATATGTCATTCTAAAGCGTATCTACTGAAAGCTTTCGAATTGGGAGTTTGATAGATTGTGAGTGTAATTTTAAAAACGAATAAAAGTTTAACAAGGCACAAGTACGCCAATCCAACGATGCAAAGCTTTGGTTCTGGAAGTTAAAGATTTGCATTGATCAATCAATTTTCTTCACTTTCTGCAAGTGAAAAGTGAATATCTAAAGTCAAATCATAAATCTAATTTACTAGATAAAACTGCCACAGAAAATTTGAAGCAAATGTAGCTAGGTGATCCGATAAAAAAATATAAAACGATGATTAGTGATAGCAAAAAGTAATAATTTTATTAATTAGTACCTGTATTAATGAGTACTAAAATATTACCTTTAGTATATTCATCAATCTAAGCCATTGTATTGCTAGATGCTAAAGATTAAAAGGAAGCCGTCAAGAAATCCCTGTACATACGTATCTCGCACGCGCAGGAAATTAAATTTTGGCCTCAAACAGGGAAATATAATCTGAATGTAAACTCAACAGGAAACTCTATAGGAGACTCACAGTAAAAGATAAATTTACCTCCATTTTCCGATCTTCTTCTGTAGAACTTTAACTACCTGATGCCAAAAAAACTTGGAGTCACCGTCGCAGCAATTTTTAAAATTACGTATGTTGTTCGCCAATAAAACGTGTCGATTGAGTAATTCATTAGAGTAACAATGTTAATTAATTTAGTAAATATCGATGTCCATGCGATTTAATAATAGAGTAAAATCCCTAAATTTGAGATCACAGAGGAACTTGAGCTTTTTAAAAGAGGGCCTCATTCAAACGCATATGTATCTCTGGACAGGGTTTTTCTACAAAGACAGAATTAGCATCAAATTGTAGCTGGTGTTTTAGCCTTTTATGGGTCTTAATTTCATTAAATTGAATTTTTTGACGCAACCACATCTTTAACTCAATGAAACACAATGTTTTTCGTGTTATCTTTAATTTCTAATTTTTGTTTTTCATAAGGTTCAATTGCTATATCACGGTCAAAGCCAATTCTTGTTACGCCAAAAATTGTATTATTTAGGTAGGATAATTTTGACATTCTCTCTCTGTTTGATCAGACAAACACAGTACGATATCTCCTTTTTACATTTATACCAGTATTGAGAGGTACCAGTATCGAAAGGTGCCAGTATCGAGAGGTATACCAGTATCGAGAAGTACTAGTATTATTTATTTGTATTGAAAAGTTTTGGTGAATAGCTTCTGGTGGAAAAATAACCCTTTTTAACCTTAGATACCGACTAAATAAATGTTATTATTAATTCAACATATTCAGGATTTTTATTTAATTTTTTTCATTCATATTAATTGTATTGTCACCAAATTATATTTTATTGTGATCGTAGCAAAACAATCTTAATTCAGCTATTACTTGCTAATACTTTCACGTCTACATTTAAAGCTTTGTAATGTTGTTTTATATATTTTTAATTTATTTGACCTACACCAAACATTTTTCTCATGATAGTAAGTTTGAAAGGTACGGTTTGTTGACAAAGTCTGTAAACCCTTACAGTAGTTTTTTCCCTATTAATTTATTTCAACTACATTTCAACTACTTTTCTCATGATATTTGGTTTTAAAGCTAGATTGAAAAATGTTGTTATATGTTAAATACAAACAAATGTTGTTATTTGTCATGCGTAAATATAAATAAACTTTTTGTCCCAAGACTTGTATTACCCGGGAAACGTTGTGTAAAACATATAGTATATATAAATTTTAGTGTATATGTCGGTCAATCTGTATTTTGGTGTTCCCGGCTATAGCTATTAACACTTTATATGGAAAAGCTTGCATTGTACTGGATTTGAGCTCACGAAGACTCATCGATTGTACGTTCCAAGTGTGCCGTATTGTAATGTTACATTTTCTTGCAGATCGTTAAAGTTACCGGTACAATGGGTAACTATATTTACAAAGGTTAAAATATTTTAGTAACTATTTTTAAATGATAATGATTTTGATTTTGACCAGGTGTTTGCATTAGATCATCACGACGGGTTTCTATACCACTTTAAACATCTATACGATATTTTCCCCTTTTGATGCAAACACTTAAACAAACGAAAATCATGTAATTATGTATCAAATAGTTTTCCATTGTAATCATAGCAAAACAGACTATATTTAGCTATTACTTGCTAATTATTTCACCTTTATATTTGAAGGGAAAGTAAACACAATTTACTGATGAAGGCCAACATTTACCCTGTTTGTTTTGGGTAATTTACTACGTTTAGCAAAATGTAAATTATTTCTTACAGCAGATAAATACTAGATATAATATTTTTAAAAAAACAATGCCTGTGCATTCACATATAACTGAGTACAGAGTCTTTTTTTAATTGTATATTTTGCAAAAGTTGGCTAGATAACACCATTACAAAAACGAGAGTGAAACGAACTCGCCAGTAGGAACACTGAATCCTAATCATTCATTCAATTACAAAACACGTAGCGTTTGACTTGAATCGTGATCTGATGTGAGGGGACATTGCACATCTCCCGCAATTGTGACAATCCGAAAACAAGTCCACATTCAGAACACGTCTTTGACCATCGTTGCTAATACACATCTCGCAAAAATATTTCAACTTAAATTTATTTCTGGCGCTGTTATATTACATTCACAATGCAATGGCTAAAAGACTCAGTGCTAAAACAGCCACTCTCTATAGAAGCTACCCAATTGATGAAAAGGTTGAAGATGGGCAAAGATACAAATATATCTGCGGTGAACTATTCAATGAGGGAAACAGGGAGTCAGATTAATAATCGTTGTGTTCAACAACGATTAGTATAGCAACGACCACGAGCACTACTAATACTAAAGCTGCTTTAGCTACAATTGCTTTGCCTACAGCTAGCTCTACTGACATCTTACCAACTCAAGATAAATTTTGCAAGTGTGGCAATTGTTCTGAATTGCCGACAATTATTGAAAAAGTATGTTGCTACACTGAAAAATTGGCTAATACAAACTTTCAGGATGATCAGTATATTCCCGATATAAATAGCTGCATCCTGCAGTCTAATTTACTAATACATCATATATTGGAGAAAGTTGCCATACAACTCTCATGGTTCAAGCACCAAAAGTATCTTGGCTTCAGAGGGGATGTTCTTCTGTTTGCTAACATGACTAATTTAAACTACAGACACCATGCTTATAGAAACTATATAGATTTCGTATACGGGTACCTGGGAAGAAGAAACCGGAAAGTTATTCTTTTATGCGTTGTTGCCTACATACACACAATGTTGCCTGATCCAAATGGGAGTTATGTAGGCTTCAAAAATGTGGAATCGGAAAAAGAAGATCAGAATGATGCAGATGAAGGGGAGCTTTTTATTACAGATGAAGGAAACTAATGTAAGTTCAGTTGTGAGTTGAGCAAAATATGGTTTTTTATAAACCTTTTCACTGAATCTGACAGCTACGTTACTTAGCTGATCTTCATGACTTGTACAGTGAATACGTGAATAATGTATGGTTTGAGAAATAATTATATTTCAATCATTTGACTTGCGCCATGACATAAAAACACCAATTTAACAGCTTATGTTACATAAATCTAAATCGTGTTATACATAGAACTGCATTGCTTAATATTCATAACTTAAATAGCCTGTTGTATTAATTTTATTAAAAAGTATCTCACATAAAAATAATCACATACTAATTTTATAATAATTAAAATTTAAAGCCAGTTATCAATTGTGCTATTACAATCTCTGCATAATTATATTTCAATCATTTGACTTGCGCCATGACATAAAAACACCACATTTAACAGCTTACGTTACATAAATCTAAATTGTGTTATACATAAAACTGCATTGCATAATATTTATAACTTAAATAGCCTGTTGTATTAATTTTATTAAAAAGTATCTCACATAAAAAATAATCACATACTAATTTTATAATAATTAAAATTTAAAACCAGTTATCAATTGTGTTATTACAATCTCTGCATAAACTTATCTTTAATGTTGTACAAGCTGTAAAAGTTGTATCCTTGCTGAAGAGTAGTATAATCCATGTATAATTATATTGCAGATACAGCTTACCAGTCAGAACTTCTCTTCCCACATTTGTGTGCTGATCTATCACTGCTAGTTTAATTCTTGTAAAATATCCTGAGGGATCAAAATCTATTCGCTTTGGTGCATAACTTAATATGAGGCTGTGGACGTTTTCTAAAGCACCTGTGTGTTGACCATGGTTCAACAGACGCAATGTGTTTAGCAGTCTCGCTTGCCCTAACTCATCACAAAGGACTTTGTGCCCTGCACTTCCTGGAATTAACCATTTCACCTTTCTTTCCATTTCTCTGTAAACATCAAAGTATTTGCTGTTATTTTCAAGGTATTATAAGTCGGCAAAGTTTTTGTTTATTCAAATGTCAAGCAGCTGCAGAATATTTAACCATTGGTACAATTTCTGTTTACTATTATGCAACAAATGACTACATATTCTTATATGCCAAACCAAGGGCATTATAAGTGATATATAAAATATTATATTAAACATCTCCATGTGCTTTGATATTTCTGAATATATTATTAGATTCAACATACAGCTTTCATGCCAACATTGGGTATAATTAAAAAAAAATTTCATCACTCACGGATCAATTCGTTCATGAGAACACTGGATGAACTTGTTGTGTCCTGGAAAGCTCCTGTGAATATTAGCGACATGGTTTGTATATTTGCATGGGATGATTGCTGAAAGCATAGAGAAAAAAATAAATTCCACCGCAAACAATAAAAAACTGAGGCCTAATTTAAATCTGCAATTTATTATTATATAATTAGATTGTAAAACTTAGGTTTTCTTTTGATGAAACAACGTTACAAAACAACGCAATTACTACAAATATAATCATGTGAGCTAATCGCTTCAAGTGATCTGTAAAGCCTATATTATTAATGGTAGCATGAATCATAAATAATAATGGAATCCAAATTTTATGATAATATTACTCATATTTTTTATGAAGAAATAGAACATTTCTGACAATTCAGAACGAACAGAAAATTTAAATTATTTTACTAACTTTTACTCCGTTAACCAAGTTAATTCAAGTGAATCAGGTTGACATCTAACGTTGCCTATGCAACTCAGCCTGAGTCTCATTGTTACCCAGTCAAATCAAATCCTTTCTTGGTACTAATGTACAGTACTACGTTTTTCGACTTATTATATTTATTAATTTATATTATAAAATAACTATATTTGTTATTTATATTTATTTAAATATCTTCATAAATTACTTACGGTTGAGGTTTTCCTGGTTGACAATGCTCTCTTGCTGTATGGTACAACACCATTAGGGAGTGGAACCTATCCCACTCTTAATCTTGTAATTGTCCCAAATTGCTCCGAATATAGCAGGCTCTTATAGAAGTGCTTAATGCACACAACCCCACTATCAGGTAGTCTGCGAAAAGTTAAGTCGGCACGCTTTGCCTTAGACAGCCATAGATTTGCTAAATTTGGCGACTGAGAGACAAGAACTCTAAAAAAGGTTATGCTACGACTTATAGTCTCAGATTCATAACTAGTAAAGAGACATCTACTCATCGTAATTAACTGACTGTTGTTAAAATAAAATGCGTTCAACAACTAACGAATAAGTAAAGAAGTCTTTACCGGAAATGGCTTTATTAGGATTCGATGATGGTCC
This sequence comes from Watersipora subatra, assembly GCF_963576615.1. Lineage (NCBI taxonomy): Eukaryota > Metazoa > Bryozoa > Gymnolaemata > Cheilostomatida > Watersiporidae > Watersipora > Watersipora subatra. Next base: position 51,378,100 of record NC_088712.1, on the reverse strand, counting down.
GACGTAAATTCACCAAAATATATTTTCAACTTAGAACTTGCTAAACTAGTAGAAAGATCTGCTAAAATTTTGTTTTCTCGTTCAATTAACATAGTATCATGCATTACCAATCATATTAAACAATGTTAAAATTATCTGTATACTTTCACTTTAAGAACAACCGCAGTTTTATTTTTCTTCTTAATCTATTTCAAAAAAAAACCTCTATGTTTTATGAAATTTAAAAGTTACAGTTGTTTGAAAAAGTTTGAAAACCTTTACAGTTGTTTTATTTTTTGTTCTCAATACATATAAACTGCAAAAAAGCGCGTTTCTCACAATATGACGTTTAGAAAAATAAATTTTCTGTCCAAAAACTTTTTGTTACCCAGGCAACGCCGGTATGCGGCCGGTATATATATACCTTTCTCAAAGTATTTTTTATGTCGCACGTCTGTCTGCATCTTGGCAATAGCTATTAAAATTTTGAAAAAAAGAATCTATACCGATAAAAGATTTGATCTTGGACCCTACCATTCGCCAGTCCGACGCCCTATCCATTAGGCCAAAAGGATTGAGTTGTTTACTTGCCAATATAAGTCGCTATATGGGAGCACATACCTGACGACTGCGCATACTACACTGGGTTATTGCATTAGTGATTGTCATTAGTTAGCTTACAAAGTTTTCCATTGACATTCTGCCGGGCTAATAGCAAGTGAGAGGAAACGCTCCTTACGTGTCATTGTTTATAAACTGACTTTATATAATTGGGCAATGCCAGACTGCAAAGCTAGTATATATCTATGTATATATGAAAATGTATATATATATATATATATATATATAATTGTTTCCTCACCCCAGATACCCCGTATGGGTGGTAAATTCTGCTCTAACTCGGGTCTCCTACCAGAGACCTGGGAGTTTGAGCACTCGCCTCAAGATCTTAGCTGTTCCCAATAGCGCACTTTTCTGCAACTCACCTGAGTAGATTGTTGTTGGTATTTGGGCAAGCCACATTTTATGCGCCGGTGTTATTGCGCCCAGTGCCCCAATGACTACTGGGATTACAGTTGTTCTTACATCCCAGCATTTTTCAATCTCTTCTCCAAGAGGGAGATATTTCTCTACCTTTTCTTTTTCATTGCTGGCTATATTGTAGTCATTGGGTACTGCTATATCTATTATAGTAGCCTCTCTGTTCTCATTGTCTACCACCACTATATCTGGTTGGTTTGCTAGGACGTGCTTGTCAGTCCAGATGTAGAGGTCCCAGAGGATCTTAGCGCGGTCATTTTGATTGACCTTAATAGGAGCTTTCCACCAGTGTTGTGGTCAATGACTACTGGAATTACAGTTGTTCTTACATTCCAGCAGTTTTCAATATCCTCTCCAAGAAGGAGATGTTTCTCTACCATTTCTTTTCTTTGCTGGCTATAATGTGGTCATTGGGTACTGCTATATCTATTAAAGTAGCCTCTCTGTTCTCATTGTCCACCACCACTATATCTGGTTGGTTTGCTAGGACGTGCTTGTCAGTCCGGATGTAGAGGTCCCAGAGGATCTTGGCGTGGTCATTTTCATTGACCTTACCAGGAGTTCTCCCCCCGGTGTTGTGGTTTATTAAGGCCATACTCGTCACATAGACTTCTATACAAAACACCTGCAACATGATTATGCCGCTCAGTATATGTGTTTCCTGCTTGCTGCTTGCATCCACTGGTGATGTGTTGTATGGTCTCAGGTGCATATTTGCACAGTCTGCATCTAGGATCGTCTTTAGTGTGATAGATCTTTGTTTGGAGTTGCCTTGTTGCGAGCATTTGCTCCTGGGCTGCCCTGATTAGCGATTTTGTATTGGTCGTTAGGTTTCCTCTGTTCAGCCACATATATGTCTGGTGAAGATCGCCAACCTTAGATACTGGTCGGTGGTAAGCACCATGAAGAGGTTTTGTGTGCCAGTCAATCTCCTCATCATCAGGAAAAAGCTACAATGTAAGAGCAGCCTATTGGAAGTCAGCTGGCAACTTGTCTGAAGTGGCCATGGAGGCTGCATAGGATTTGATGCTTTTTTCTTCCTCTTTCACTGTCTGCTGTACACTTTTGAGTCCCCTACCGCCATATTTCCTATCGATATACAATTTAGTATTATTAGATTTTGGTTGGGGGGGCTTCAAGCATGATAAGCTGTTTTCGAGTTGCTATGTTTCCTTGATGGCTTCCTCAGTTCACTTTGTTATGCCTGCTAGATATCTTATTACTTGCAGTGCATAGGTATTTTTTGCCAAGACTTGGTTCTTGGCATTGAGCTGGTTCCTTATGACCTGTCAAAGGCGTTTCTTGTGTTCAATAATGGATTTTTGACGTACCTCAGCTTTGTGGTTGATGTTGCTGTGCACAATCCCTAAGTACTTGTGCCCTTCTTCTATATCTTTGATGGTACCGTTTGGCATTTTTAGGGCATCTGTGGGCATGGGCCATCTTAGGCCATCTTAGGGCATCTGTTCCCCAGTCCGACGCCTTATCCATTAGGCCACAGAGAATGAGTGGTTTACTTACCAATTTGCTTGCCAATTAACTTGCCAATATAAACGCTATATGTGTGCACATACCCGACAACTGTGCATACTATGCTGGGTGATTGCAAATGTGATTGTCATTAGTTATTGTCATTGTTATTGTCATTCCAGTAGATATGTAAATGAATGTTCATGTAGTTCGCCAGTTCTTCTTAAGAACTAGCTATCCACATTTTTCATTACAGAAGGTTATTACGATGTCCCAGTAGTATACCTGAGTGAGGTGTATTAGCTAGTCAATGTCCCTTTCTTTGTTAGCGTACGGTTTGATGTCAACCATGTAGAAAACGTGGTTTATCTTGGTGCCACTTTTAAACTGGTACCTATATTGAGTCTTCTCCAGCATATTGCTTAGAGGGTGTAGGCATATGCAGAAGAGCAGCGGTGATAGGGAGTCACCTTAATGGATGCCTCGTTTAATTTTTACACTCGCCAGCTTTTTGCCTTTAGCCTCCAGTTCCGTCTTTCATTTGGTCATTGACATTTTGATGAATGCCACAAGAGCAGGGTGAATATTGTACAAACTGAGGCACTCAAGTATCCAGCTATGAGGAATTGAGTCATAGGCCTTTTTTTAATTGATCCAAGCCTCGGCAAGATTGGTATGCTTTCTCCTGCTGTCTTGACAGACCGTCCGATCCACTAGTAACTGATGTTTGGCTTCTCGGGTGTTGCGCCCAATTCTTTTTTGAGCACTGGTCATCTATTGACTCATTTGCTCGTCCAGTTTGTCTGCAACTATTCCTTATAACAGTTTCCAGGTGGTGGGCAAGCACGCTATTGGTTGATAGTTCTTGGAAACCGGCCACTGCTTTGGATCTTTTATCAGATGTACAGTTCGTCCTTTGGATAGCAATTATAGATGGTCACCTTGTTCTATTAGGCATTCCATCTGCTTAGCCATTCTAGTGTGAAGTGATGTCATTTTCTTCAACTAGAAGGCTTGAATCATGTCATGGGCAAGTGCTGCCCAGTTCTTCTTATGCTGCACTCTGCACTTGGTGTCCACTTCGATGACGGTTAGTACTTGCTGAACCACAATGTGTTGATGGCTCTCTTTAAGCCTCTTCAGCTAATTTGCAGCTAAAGGTCAAATTGCATGTCTTCTTCAACCTGCGAGTCAACACCAGATTGTGTATGTGTGGCAGTGTACGTTGATATGCACTCTTCGTTGGTCGAGGTTACTTTGGCGAACTTTCTCTAATTTCATCTACCTCAAGTTCCGATATGAGGTGCCGCTTGATTATGTTACTCCTCTGAGCTACAAGTTGATTAGCTGTTAGTGGCAATTCAGGGTGCATTTTATCCACAGTTGACGCATCCTTCCCATTTAATCCCACTTTTGAGGTTCACTCATAAAGTAGCACTGCATGAGGTCTGTGTTATCAGTTCGAGTTCATTTCATCCGTTTTGAACCAGTAGCCCATTTTGTAATGCCTTTTCCTAGTTTAGTTACAGGCAGCGCAGACGTCGTTTGACCAGGCGACGTCCGAGCCAGCATGTCTTTGGTTATTGCACTCATCATAGAAGTTGTAGACGTTATACAAGCAAGGGTATACAAGCTTTGGTCCGTTCCCACGTAATGATAAATTGCTATAGATAACTCGAACTCAACACTGTTAATTCGAACTATTTTTTTGCCCAACGGCTACCGAAACGGTTGTTATCGCTTTAGAAAATCACTTTATTCAAAGCCATAGAGGTAAACCTCATCTTTTCATAATTCATAAGCGTTGTTATTACCACCATCGGCAAAATAATTTTGTCAACGACTTTTCTAAAGGTTTGGTCAAATTTGATTTATACTGCTATACGATTAATAGCACGGGCTTGCCGGGTCACGCGCGCAAGTATTTTCGCCACGCACAAACAAAACAAAAACAGCATGTTGTTTTGTATGTGCGTGGCGAAAATCCTTGAGTGCATGACCCGGCTAGCCCGTGACGAATAGTTTTCTGACATTGATTCCGTGTTGAATCAACGTCGGAATGTTGAATGTTTAAAACGTCTTAAAATTTGTTTTTATTAAACGTATACGTTTTCTTAGCTAAAAAAACTATTCATCGTTTGACCTAAACACAGAATACGTGTGTACATTCAATAAGTACCTATTCAAAAAGCGTGAATGATATACAATGTACCGTTAAACCTCAAAAAACTTTTAATTGAACTGCCTCGGAGTGTTGCTCTTAACGATTCCCAGGTAAAGTAATGGATTTTTCTTTGGTAACTTTTTCTTGAAGTTGCATAAACTTCAAAAAAAATTGGCAAAATTGATCGTGGGTAAAACGCTCAAAAAAAAGATGTCGTTTCTTTTGACCATTTCAACAACGATCAAGTTTTGTCAATGTCAATCTAAAAAAAACATCCTGGCAATAACATCACCTCAAACAACAAACCAATCTCAAGTGATAGAAAAATCTCTATACTTTTTGATAAAAACGTTTTAAACTTTACATTAGAAGCATTTAATTTGAAACAAGCCATTTGTGCTTTTGATTTATATTATAGTTTGCATATGTACATGTATCTACTAATAAATAAGTAAATACATGGACTTGTGACAGTGCTCTGATAAGTTGAACGCTCTGATAATTCGAACACTTTTGCTCGGTCCCGTGAAGTTCGAGTTATCCATGTTTGACTGTATATGTATTTGTATATATATTTATATATTAATATACATTTATATATATATTTATATACATGTATATATCACATGTGTATACTTGTCCAGTTAGAATAGAGACATTTGATATATTTAATACAGTACCATTTCGCATACTTGGTATGTAAACCTATTATATACTTGTTTTGCAAGCATATCTCATATAGTTAGCATAGGATCATCTCATATATTTAACACTTTGGCAGGGGAAACGACCAAAATTTTGTTTACCGGTTGCGTGGGGAAACTGCATTTATGTTGATTTTGGTAGGCGTTTAATAAGCTGTCACCTAGTAATGTTAAACAAAGGATATGAATGCTAGTAAGTTTTAGATATCATCAACAATATATTGGTCAATGGTTTACGATATGAAATGATTATCTGAGAGGCGTTGTTTTGTGCTAAAAGCTTAACAAATCATGCCTCCTTGGAAAAGAATAAAAGTTGGAAAAACCAGTCAATATTGACTCGACTTTCAAAACGGTAAAATAAAAGATTATTTGATCTTACGATCGTTTGTGATTTGTTGTCTGATCAGAATAAAATTAATTCAAATGATAAAAGTGATGTAAAAATTTTGGACTTGTAATGTACTTAGAATATACAGAAAAAACGATCGTAATGGTGGCTCGCACGGCTACGTTATAGCGTTTGACTCTACCAAAAAAAATGCCTCCAAGCATTTCATACAGGGACAATTGTGCATGGTTGTATTTTTTAGTAGGAAATATGTGAATGAATGTTTATATATTTTAATGTTCATTCAGTTCATATATCTGGTATAGAGAAATATTTTATACTTGGTATAACACCATCTCATACACTAGGTATATGAGCATATCACATTCTCAGTATTGGAGCATCTTATTTACTTGGTATAAGAGCATCTCATATACTTGGTGCAAGCCCACCTCACATATTTAGCTTTACCATGTTATATACTGAGTATATGATCATCTTATATCTAGTATAGGAACATTTCATATACCTAATACAGGAAAATTTTTTTCACCTGGTATATAATCCTATTACGGTATATACTCGGTTTAAGAGCATATCATATATCTGGTAAATGAGCCTCTCAGATAGTAAGTGTAGCAACATTTCATGTACAGTGGAACTTCAGTTCTCAAGTATAATCTGTTCCAAAAAGTTGTTAGAAAACCAAGTTGTTTGAGATCCGAAAATATTTTTCCTATTGGAATAAATGTATGTCAATTTTAATTTGTTCGAAAGCAAGAAACAACTTCTGTAAAGTATTTTTTCATTATTTTACACCATAAACTGTACTGTATACCGCATGCCATTAATAAAAACGGGTAGATATAGATCATGTTAAATTGTAATAAAAGGCTTTTTAATTATGATGATGGAAAAAGAAAACAAAAGTAAACATTTTGTATGTTTTGCTCTTCAAACATCAAATACATGAAAATTTAAGATACAATAATAAAAATTGCTGAAGTGACAATGAAACAGCAAAAAATGAAACAAATCAGTTACATCAAAAATTGCAAAATTAAGAAAATATAACAGCGTTGGCACGTTTACTAGGCATCTTTGAAGGAAAAGCCTCCTCCAAAACATTTTAGGGTAACTCGACAAGAAGAGTCATTTCTCTAGCAAATCTTTTAGGTAGAAGAGGCGTCATCCCAGATGATTCCTCTCTTTTTATAAAGAATTTGTAAACTTTAAATTGCTTCTCTGTTTGTCAACAATTGTTTCTATGCTGTTTCCGGAGCTATTCCAATGATCATGCTATAGTTTTGTCGAGAACTGAATTTATGTTAAGGGTCAGAAACAAACAAATCTCAAAATCTTTGGTCAAAAACCTATTTGGTTGAGAAACAAAGTGTTCAAGAACCGAGGTTTCACTGTACTTATATTAGGGCATTGTATATACTTCAGATAAGGTAATCTCATATACGTACTTGGTATAAGAGCATCTCATGTACTTGGGATTTGAGCATCTCATGTGCTTTGTATAGAAGTGTTTTATATATTTTGAAAATGACATTTCTTGTACTTCGTTTACTAGTATTCTATATATGAAGTATAATGTTTAAAAGTCTAAGTGATGAATGTTAATTTTAATTTAATTTTTGAAGTGGTCTCACTGCAACTTCCATGATGAACTAATTGGATTATGAGTAACTCTTGTTTAGGGTTAACAAACACTTTGATGAGAAAACTACATGTTTACATACAAAATATCACTTTATTCTTGTATGAGACACCTGTAGTGATATAGATCCCAGTTTATAGGATACATAATACACTATCTCTTACATGTACTTAGAATGTTGTGCTGCATTGACCAATTTGTGTTTTCTTGTTTATAGAGGTACTCCGAGGGAACATGGTGATAGCGAGTAGACATACTTACACCCCAACAAAAGATGATAGAGGCGGGCTCACTTTGATATGCACGAATACAGCTCATTCAAACCTTGAGAATGTCTACCCTGATATTGTCAAACAAGAAATTACTCTGGATCCACGCTGTAGGTCTACAAGTATATTAATGCATAACAGTAATACTACGTGTTAATAAAAATGAGAGGATAACAAAACTAGAGCTGGTAGTTTTAGTACTAAATAAACTATCTTTTATTATTCAATTATCACACAACCAAACATGAGCAAAGCAAGTGTTTGGAAGCTTTAGGATAAACGCATATGCGCACACAACTCCCGAAAATTATCCATCAACGGCCATATCCAAACCTTTGTACCAAAATCCCATCAAAAAATCTAACCTTTTTTGTTTAGAGCTGCTTAAGTATAATAATGACAAAAAACAAATATAAACCTATTCAAAACAGCTACCGAGTCTTTAAGAAGAGTCGACAATATCCTAAAACTTACCCATCTGATCGGATTATACATAACTAGAATAATAGTTTAGCCTAAGATTGCGATTAAAACCTGGCAAGCCTTTTCAATCCACAACTTAAGACCAGCCAACAAAACGCCCATAGAGTCGTGCGACAGATAGTAGAACCATAAAGCCGTGCGCATTTCACAAGAAAAACGTGTACATTTCACCTCTCAATGGCATTGTCCAATTGCCGAACTTTTCTGTTATAAACATAGACCATTTGACGAGTAGACCGTAGACCGATTTACAGGTACAAAAAATTTGGTACACAGTTTCTCAGCCTATGTTTTTGTCCAATTACCGAAGGTTCCATTACAGTATCTACAACATTAGCCAAAACTTTTTTACATCTCATGTAAAAGCTAGGGCCAAACACCAATGCCCTTTTATGACAAGAACATTTTTTTATTATACTCCAGTTTGGAGAAAACTTCCTGACACACGCGAATGCTAATACTTGCTTTCTGTTACAGATCGCTGTCAAAACAATTTTAGATTCAACACAACCAGCTTTCAAACTGTGTATATTAATCACACAACAGCTTGCCATTTTACTTCTAATATTGCATTTTTCCTATTGCAGGGAGATAGATAAACATACAGTCAAACATGGATAACTCGCTCTCGGATAGCTTAAACACATGGTTAACTCGAACAGTTTTGTTTGGTCCATTTCCACGATAAATTGTTTCAGATAACTCAACCTCAGCTTCGTTTGATCTAACAATTTTCTGACCAACGGCTACCGAGACGGTTGTTATCGCTTTAGAATATCACTTTATTCCAAACCATAAAGATTAAACTCAACTTTTAGTAGCTCGTAGGCCTCATTATTACCATTATTGGCGAAGCATTTTTGTCATCAAATTTTCTAAAGGTTTGGTGATATTTGATTTTTACCAAACATCCGCTTGGCGATGGTCTTTTGAAGGCAAGAAAAAGCGAGGTAACTTTCGCATAAACTCCAAAAATAATCGGTAAATTTGATCTTGGTTAAAAGGCTCAAAAGAAAAAGATTTATTTTTTTCTGAGCATTTCCACAGCAATCAAGTTTTGCCAATTTTAATCTGAAAGCATCCTGGCAGTCACATCACATAAAACAACAAACAAATATCAAGTGATAGGAAAATCTGTATACTTTTGTGATAAAACATTTTTAAACTTCCCAGTAGAAGCATTAATTTAAAACAACCTATTCATCATTTTGATTTAAAATATATTTTGTAAATTTACATGTATCTACTAATAAATACTTGGACTTATGACAGTGCTCTAATAACTTGAACGCTGTGATAACTCGAACAATTTCACTCGCTCCCATGAAGTCTGAGTTATCAGTGTCTGACTGTATAATCTTTTCCTTTCATTATTGCTGTTTGTTGTACATAATAACATCCAGTACATTACAGCTACCATTGCAGTTATCCTATTGCACTGCAGTGCTATTTTACTGCTAATATTGCATTTCCCAACCTTCTAATATTGCATTTTTCCTATTGCAGGGAGATAGATAAACATACAGTCAAACATGGATAACTCGCTCTCGGATAGCTTAAACACATGGTTAACTCGAACAGTTTTGTTTGGTCCATTTCCACGATAAATTGTTTCAGATAACTCAACCTCAGCTTCGTTTGATCTAACAATTTTCTGACCAACGGCTACCGAGACGGTTGTTATCGCTTTCTTTTTTTATTATCACTTTGGTCGTGGGCTGTGCAACAGAGGGTTTTCTAGTTATATGTTTTTTGATGTTCCATTGCTCTGTTTAGTTAACAAAAACTAACTTGCAGCCATAGTTTTAATAAACATGATAGGCTCGAGGCAAACCGAAACCATGTGGAAAGTTAAACGATTAGACTATTAGGTTGCTTTGTAGTTAGTTACATCATGTATTTATTTTGTTTGCAAAAAAGAGATTGGAAAAAAATTATATTTATCTATTGTCAAGGATTCAACAAAGTGACAGGTATTTACTATTATTGGTAATTAGCTTGTTAACATAACACGATCAGGGTTTATTTTAAAGATATTGACTTTGAAGAAGGACACTCAGGAGAACAATCTGTGACTCTCAACCCAGACTTTGATCAAACACTGAAATGCGGTCTCATTGGAGCTGGCGTTACTATCACATGGGACTGTAATGATGTCTGTACGTCAAGGACTGGCAAAGAAACTGTTATTCCGGCTGATTCCGCAAGTGATGGAGATGAACAAGTAATGATGTGTCATGGAACTGTTCCAGGAACAGGTATATTATGCATTATTACATAAGATATATACCGGATAAATGTCCGTACACCATAGAGTTACCATAATGTTTAGCTTCAGAGCTTGAGCTCACCAGTGAACTTTTAACAGCGCTTCTGATAGGAATTAGTATTTTTGTTTGGTAAAAGAATCTTGGAAAAACATAAATGGTCGTCGACACTGATTGACTTATTTTGATTAGCTAAAATAAAACTGATTATGCAGTTATTTGCTTTGCTTATTTAAAAAGTATGTGTAGTCTTTGTTGTTTTGGTATGTATCAAAATGAGCTCATATACGCATGTTGCATCAAAAACAAGTATTCTCAGAATATTTCATATTATATTTGTAGTAAGACGGAAACAAACGCTTATTTAGGAAGTTATCCAATACATGTATTAAAATACACTGTACATGTACATGTAACTTTTGAATTCTTTGATAAGATAATTCGGTCGGTAAAATCACTAATATTTAAAAATAATATGAGTTTGCCAATTTTAACTTTTATTGAACAGTAACTAGTAAACATGTTAAAGTGTTAAGCTAATTTTGTTAACATAAAACTAGGCAACAACATTATTGATGGCGACCTTTGGGAAGCCAACACTGAATGTTTGGAAGCCTCCAGCGTATAGGTGTCAAACAGATGCTAGCCATTGCATGCATTCAATTTTGATATTTGCTATTCAACAATATGCAATTTTAGTTTTTGGCCTAGTTGATCAAAAAAGCGACCTTAAACCACCTACTTGGCAATCTGTGTGAGTTTAGTAGAAAAATACAAGTTCTGGTTAGTTCACACTCAATTTCAAGCACAGCTATTTGGTTTGATTTCTTCAAAACTTTGCCTATGCTATGCTTTGTTTGCCTGACAATAATAAAAACAAAAAGATGAATTTCTAAAAACGAGGTCGTATGATACATTTACATTACCATATTTTGTTCGATAAAATAATGTGGTGACATTTGCTAACCTAGCAAGATTGAAAAAGTGAGAGAAAAATACCACACTTTTAGCATTTTTTGGTTTAGAAATAGATTAAAATGGAGCACTGCAATGTAGTCTAATGAGACAATTTTTATGACTACTATTTCATTCATGCATAACTGGAGACTCTCGCATCATGCTGATCTATTTTTATCATTTGTTTCACAATTATATGAAGTTACTACAGTGTTTCACAGAATAGCCAAGCATTGCGCAACACGCTTAGCAAATTACACATTAACACTTGTCTGCTAAAAATAGAGCAAGTTGCATTGTTTTAGACTCACTCACCCTTTGCTAGACAATTATTGCTCTACAAAAAGTTTAGCTCCATACCTTAATTCTTTAACTAACTTTGATTCTTTACACACAGATCATGTAATCAATTCTATTTAATGATTAAGTTTGCTTTTACAAGTTCTTATTTTACCTCTTTTTCTATTGTGATCTTTAACCTGAGGAAGTGTTGACACCTCTAGTCTTTATAATAGGGTTGCAATCTATGAAGGAAAATTTCAATATCAAATGGCGATCGGACGGTGCTACCCCTACTAACCAAGCTGGAGCAGATAAAAAAGATTCAAGTCTCGGAGCTACTATTGGAGGTGCTGCCGGTGCGGGTGTACTCATCATCGGAATGGTTGCTTTGTCAGGATTTGCAATAAGAAAACGAACAAGTAAGAGCCACATATTTTATTACTAGCTATTTTATTTTGTATCACATGGGCACATATTATTGTGGGAAAATGAATTTACATGTAGACAGAAAGCCAGATGGTATAGTGACGATCTTGGTTTTATTCAAATACCTATTTCCAAACTTCTAGCAAAGGTGTAATTTGTTTAAAATAGTAAATTAGCTTACACTACTAACTATAATATTTCAGTTAAAGCATTAAAAAATGATTTTAAGGTTCTTATATGGTAGAACTTTAAAATAATTTTTAAGTTTTCCTATCGTAAAACTAGTATAACTTTTTTTACATTCAGGACTCTGGTGTGACTAGTATTCAACTACTAAACTTTACAAGAACTGTTGAGTCATGTTTTTAAGAAAGAATACTATTATATTATTAGAATATATTATAATGCATTATATGTTGAAGTATATCAAAGTAGGACTTTATTTTAAGGTAAGTCTTTCAACTCAAATAAAAGAAATTAGTTCACTTGAGTTCCAGTTCTTATGTGACAGATTAGAATTCATGTAGCCATTGCCAAATATGTAAGTTAATTTTTCCAGTTACATTCACACTAATTCTTTAAAAAAACCAGAAATGGTTTGTTTTTACATGTATATGAAAGCACTTTGCTCAACAACAGGGTGGTAATATACTTTTTGCTTGAGTCTATACCAACCGTACATGCTATTCTCAGCTATTTAGTACAGATAATTTGTTTAGCTTAAGTACTTACGCATAGTCATTTATTTATTTACCCTATTCTTACATAGTAACAATTCTAGTAAGGAAATAGTAATTAATGAATTTGTAGAGCTGATACCTTTTTGATATGTTGTTACTAAACTGAACTTTTTATGAAAAGGTAATAGAACTAAGTTTTTTTGCCGTTGAAATTTAATGTTTTAATAATCAATCGTAGAAATTCACTACAGATGCAACAGTGTGAAATCTCTCATTTTTCACCAAAGAATAGAAATATTTTATGAAAATATAAAGTGTTACGTATTTGTAAAAAGCTGTTCTTTATTTGCTGGGTACAATAAGTGAACTAACATGTAGTTTTAACATTTAGAGTTGAAAGGTTTCTACAGTTCTGTATGCAGCAAAAAACATTAACACCAGAGTTATTCCAAAATATGGAATAAATTGGTGGAATAAACTTTACGGAAAAATGATATTTCTTACCTATGTTTGTTTTTCATTTTGTGTGTAAGCTAGTACCTCTCCAGCCACTCTCTAACCCAATCATGTTTATGATGTCCAATTATGTACATAATAGGTGGAATGGAGGATCAAATTGCTGGAGCTGAAGTTGCTGGAAAGAATACACAAGGGTTTGTATCTAATCTATCTATTTTATATCAGAGACTATTCTTCCTCCATTCGACTTGTGTACAAGGTAGAAAGTACTAAGTGCAACCTACTAACTTACTAGTTAGTAAATTAAAAGACAATGATTAACATCTTTGTATTATGAAGTATGTCATTAGTAAGTAGCATACACCGTCTTTACAATAATACTAAAAGTGTTCGTCCGACTGTCCAAAACTCTAGTTGAAGGCACTAGTTAGAAAGTTACACACAATAAAGAGTAGTTAGACATTACGCAAGAAGATTGAATTTTATGGGATTCAAACTCCCGACATTCAGTTTAGTAAATCAACACTTTAACAGATATGAGTCAACTGCTTTCTGGTGATTTGGTATAATTGTGCAAATAGTTGTTGTTTGTGCTTTTCCGCCATACCTGATAATTTCTTACAGCACGCCACATTTCCCCGTTACTAGGAATCAATAATTAGTGAACAATAACATTTTATACAATACTTCACCATATTATTTTAATTTATCAATTCAATAAATACATTACTTAGTCCATAGTTTTCAAAATTTCAAAAACCAACAGCACTACTTTATTCGTAATTCACAATAACATTTTTTCGAACATTTCTAAGTAGTATACTTGATTAAAATAAAAAGGAGATAGTCAATTCTCAAAGCTGATCCTTTCATAAAATGCAGGGCAACTCTGTTTAAGTGTAAGTCGTAAAATCCTGAGTAAAATACTCTGCCATATTGTACTCTTGGGTACTGCTCACACTATCTTTGAGATTGTTAGCCACAGTTGTGTGGCTAAGACTATGTCTTCTCCCAATATTTATTGTGTTTCACCATTTTAATTTACTTGAAAAATATGTTTTCACTTCAAAAACGGCGGTCTTTCTTTGAATCAGGTAATAAGGATAACAGAATGAACAACAAAAATGACCTACCAACAAAACTAAGTAACTCACTAATGTCGTTTTTCTCTCCAAACAAACACAACAACGATTATTCAGTTCGCAAGATGAAAGTAGTTTGTAATGGTCCGCAGTGTTTAGCCACAATTATGTTGAATATTATTTTAGACATTTTCATGGGACGGTTTTGTAACCTTGAAATAGTGAAAGTTTAGACTGTGGTAACGCAAAGACTCTCTGTTCTAAAACTCGGATTTGACTACCTGATTCAACAAACCACAGGTGGTTCATTGAAAGCCAGTTGATATGAACGAACATTTTTTTAGGTTCAGGCTCTGGTTTAACTCAGGTAGTTTTAAGGATGAGAATCTCAGATAGTTTAGGGGTCAAAGGTCAATATAAGCTGTAGTTACTTTTTTCCATATAAACTTGATAATAGAGAAATCTCTCTGTCTTAGTAAATTATTAACGTCAGCCAAAACTGGTCCACTATATAACAGTTTTTTGCCCCACTTCATGGGAAGTCATATTTAATAATTGTTGTAAATACATTGTACTTCGGTTTTGTAGCAACAACGTTTTCCTTTTGAAATAAGACTGCACTGTCAATGCAAATATATCTTTGTGTTTTATGTTACCACAGTATACGTAGATTTTCCATGGTCTGTGTTGTTTATTGTAGAGCTTCAGAACCTCATACAAAACCAACAGCTGTTTAGTTTTACCGTAAAGCAGATTCCTCTTGTCGTCAAAAGGTAAATTTATTTAGCTTTTACTAAACTCATCAACTCTTTTGAAGGTATCTTTCACTTTAAAAAACAATTTTGTGAGACTAAACTTATTAAATATTTGCTTTGTTTAACACTTTGAGGCCGTAAAGATAACAGTCTGTCAAATCTGTTTTATAGCTCAGACATAATCGCAGACTGTTTATACACAAGCCGTTATATACTTTGGGATGCCCTTTTGCTTCTATACCTCAAGCACTGCAGATTATAAAATCTTTGATAGAGCATAGTTTTTGAGGAATTTTTTGAGATGTTCAGTTGCTGTTTTTATTTAATATAATTATTGTACTTCTATAGTGGTTTTCTTCTTTATCTAAAACTTTTTCATCGGCTGATTCCAACCACAGGTTGAAGCATTTGACAAAATTTTATATGAAAAAAAGGCAAAAATCAGCTTAGCAAAAATATGGAAGTTACAGTTTTAAGATATGTCAGAATTTAGTTTGGTGTCAAACTGTTCTATACATACCTATGATATTATATCTTAGTGCTAGAGCTTTTGCATCAAAATAGTCTGCAGAAAGTGGTCTCCAATTAAACTTTTAGTATTATAACATAATTGTGCAGGAAAATCATGCAGTACCACATATTATGAATATGTGGTGGATTCTCTAATAAAATGCATTGTGTTGAAATCTGTTTAAATTTTGTGTTGTCATATTGAGGAGTTATAGTAACTGGTGTAAAGACCATGATTTAACAAAACTCTTAACTGCATACATTCGTTGACAAAAAAAAACTTATTTTCAATCTTCACTTTCACCTTATTATTTTCAGAGTGAAATTCATGCAGTGACCAGTCAGGGAGCCAATTATGATGACCACTCAAGAGTCGAAGAGGCAAAAAAGATGTCAAGAAGTTACCATGATTGTACTTGTTCTTATAATTTCTCTTTATTTGTTTGTCACGTCAACCAGCGGTAGTCTAAAAACTCATGTCTTTCTCTTTTGTTGTCTTCATTCAATAAAGTGATATACTATTCCCCTCAATTCGTTAAACTGTTTTAGCTGATGAATAATGATATAAGAGCCTATAGCCTTACATAGCGAGTTAACAGCTCTTTATATTTTATTATCAAACTAATTCTATGTACATTTAGTAACTCTTATATTTTATGTTATTTATTTTTTATTTATTTATTCATATGAAAAAAGAAATGTTAGAGTGGCCTGATAAAGCTCAACTTGCTACCTCCGGCTTATTTAGTTTGAAAAGCATTGCCTGGCTCTATTTTCAACTTTGGCAGAATTTTTGTTTTCCTTTAAAAATGTGCCGCAACCTATCTGATTGAAAACTGTTTTTACATACATCAAAAATAATTGCTGCAAAGAAAGCATTTATGTATTGTAAATATGAACATTGTAAACGATGCAGGCTAAAAACTCCTAATACATCTGAAAGAAATTCTATGCAACTTGGAACTTTATGCTAGTATGGTAATCAGCATTTCAACTGCAGCAAAATAAAAAATGGAGTTTTATAGGTGTAGCTTCAAATTTAAGGGCACCTATTGCTTATTTCTATACAGCCACTTCTGTGACATTAAAAATCTGTATAGCTTGATGGACACTATACAGAAAACATTGATCTAGGTTTTGAGACATGACTTTTCTCTTCTTTTATTGATATTTTTTGTAGAATATACAGTATATACATATATTTACATTATATATTTATATACTGTATGTATACTGTAAATATATACTGTATATATTGTATATATATACTGTATATATAGACTGCATATATATTTTGCATATATAGATACATATATATATACATAAATATGTATATATATATATATATATACATATATATATGTATATATCTATACATATATATATGATGTGATTGGTGGTGACTGTCGCCTTATATATATATAAGGCGACAGTCACCACCAATGATCAATCTGCGGACGAACATTACATAGGATTGACTGACACCACATTCAAACAACGCTATTACAATCATATGACAACCTTTAGAAATGTAGAGAAAAGATCAAGCACCGAGCTCAGTAAGCACATATGGACCTTAAAAGACCAAGGCATAGAATATAACATCAAGTGGAGCATAGTCAAAAGAGCTACATCATACAACAAGACCACAGGCAGATGCAACCTATGTCTGTATGAGAAATTTTATATTATATACAATCCTAACATTGCTACCTTAAACAAACGCTGCGAACTAGTTTCAACGTGTAGACATGCTGGCAAGTTCCTTTTAAGCAATTTTAAGACTTAACTTTTAAACTTCTGCATTGTTGAGGCTTTAAATCGTGTTGCTTGCTAATTTTAATTTTAATCCTACGTATCAGTGGTGTATTTAGGTATTTTAAGACCTACGCTTTTATTTCCATCTATATATAAGTCGTTTTCAGTGCTAACAATTTTATCTGATGATTATTGCATGGCAATATGAAACTATTAGTAATAAAGTTGTTTTAAACTTAACTTTAACTTTCATTTTTACTCAATTTTACATCGCTCTATTTTAATATTGAGCACTTTCATGCAAGAGACTGTTCATACTGCATCTACTGTATATATATATATATTGTATATATATTTTGCATATATATACATAAATATGTATATATATATATATATATATACATATTTATATATATATGTATAAATATATATATATATAGATATAGTATATGTGGTTTACACTGTAAAGTAAAGTGCTCAATAATTGAGTCAATTAGAGCTGTGTATGAAGTTTATTAAAAACTAAAGGTTAAAATCATTACTACTATTAGTTTCATGCAATCGTGTTGCAATCTTCAGGTTGAATGACTAAAATGTATAATGTACAAGCTATATATACTCAGCTTATATAAGTATATATATATATATATATTTATATATATATATATTGGAGTGCATCGCATGAAACAATTTTGTGGCGTAATCACTAAATTTTTACTTTTTTCTTAATATTTTTAAACATATATACTATATATATACTATAGACTATAATATATACTCTATATATTCTTACATATATATATATAATAATATATATATATATATAAATTTTTATATATTTTATATATATTATATATGTAATATATAATTTTTTTACATATATATATATATATGTAATAATATATATATATATATAATTTTTATATATATTATACATATATAAATTTTTATATATTTTATATATATTATATATGTAATATATAATTTTTTTACATATATATATATATATATATGTATATATGTAAAAAAATTGTTTCCTCACCACGGATTCCCCGTATGGGTGGTAAATTCTGCTCTAACTCGAGTCTTCTACCAGAGACCTGGGCGTTTGAGCACTCGCCTCAAGATCTTAGCTGTTCCCAATAGCGCACTTTTCTGCAACTCACCTAAGGTGATTGTTGTTAGTATTTAGGCAAACCACATTTTATGCGCCGGTGTTATTGCGCCCAGTGCCCAAATGATTACTGGGATTACAGTTGTTCTCACATTCCAGAATTTATCAATCTCTTCTCCAAGAGGGAGATATTTCTCTACCTTTTCTTTTTCTTTGCTGGCTATATTGTAGTCATTGGTACTGCTATATCTATTATAGTAGCTCTCTTGTTCTCCTTGTCTACCACCACTAAATCTGGTTGGTTTGCTAGCACATGCTTGTCAGTTCGAATGTAGAAGTCCCAGAGGATCTTTGCGCGGTCATTTTCAATTACCTTACCAGGAGCTTCCCACCAGTGTTGTGGTTTATTAAGGCCATACTCATCACATAGACTTCTATACACAACACCTGCGACATGATTATGCCGCTCAGTGTATGCGTTTCCTGCTAGCTGCTTGCATCCACTAATGATGTGCTGGATGGTCTCAGGTGCATACTTGCACAGTCTGCATCTAGGATCCTCTCTAGTGTGATAGATTTTCGTTTGGAGTTGCCATGTTGGGAGCACTTTCTCCTTGGCTGCCATGATTACCGACTCTGTATTGGCCGTTAGGTTTCATTTGTTTACCCACATATATGTCTGGTGAAGATCGCCAACTCTAGATCTTTGTTGGTGGTAAGCACCATGAAGAGGTTTCGTGTGCCAGTCAATTTTCTCATCATCAGAGCGTAGGTCCGTTGTAAGAACAGCCGATTGAAATTTAGCTAGCAACTTATCTGAAATGGCTATGGAGGCTGCATATGCTTTGATGCTTTGCTCCTCCTCTTTTATTGTCTGCTGTACACTTTATATCTATGTATAAAGTATGTTTATATACAGTTTGTTAAAAACTACAGGTTAAAATAATTACTATTATTAGTTTCATGCAATCGCGTTGCAATCTTCAGGTAGAATGACTAAATTGTATAATGTACAAGCTACATGTACATTATACAAGCTCATTCAACATTACAAGCTCACTTGAAGGTTGACTTGCAACAAAATTCACATTACATTTATTTGATAGGAAAAGAGTCACCATGTCTTACTCTGTTGTGTTGTAGGTGCAAAATATGTGAGAATGTAATTACAAGCTTGTAAAAAGCTCAAAAAAAGCCAAAAAACGAACATTCAATCGCAGCTACATGAGACCGCCGTAGTTTGGATTCTCTTTCCAAAACAGCTCAATTGTGACGTAGCTGTGTTAGATGATTTATGTTTACACTATCATGCAACCTTGTTCATCTAAATATTTCACAAATATACTTCACGCATTCAATGAAGCCATGTTTATTGTTCTTAGGTGTCTGTTTTATCGTCATTTTAATGCTGTCACTTTTAGTAGTGATATGTTATAACTTACCGAAAACATTTGTTTAATTTTCTAGCTTCAGCTTGAAAGAGTACATATCATTGTCTGATAATCATGGCAAGCCTGTTGGTCATTTGTTATAATCGAAAAGTGCTGTAGAAATTATTTGCGAAGTATTGAGTCACATGATCAGATTACAACTTGCCGACTAGACCAAACCAAAGCAAACCTGTAAAGTAGCGACCTTCTATATTTGATACGGTTTTTTTGGTAAAACCCTTTAGACCCCGTATCAAATTGGGTCTACGGGGGTTTTATCGAAGATCCCGTAGTGTTTGTCATAAACTAGTGCTACGATAAGTTTTATATTGAGCTTTTTCTTGCTCTTTCATTTCACTGGAGAACATCACGTGACAAGATTATAACCAAATTTTATGGCTACATCAGAGAAATAAAAAGATTCCAATCTACGGCGGCTTTTCGTTTTTAAGCTTTTAAAAGCCTGTAATCACATTTCAACATATGTGGCACCTACAACACAACAGAGCAAGACATAGTCAATCTTTGAAACCAAATAACTTTAATGTGAATTTAGTTGCGAGTCAACCTTTAAGTGACACAATAGCTTAGTGAAAACTGCTTTACAAACCATATTTAGCATATTTGAACAAAATAAGCAAAATGCTTCCTAAGTGTAGGCATGCCACAAGGTCTTTATTAAGGTATTGTGTCACTTGAGAACATTTCTTAATTATATAGCTTTAAAACCATGATTTACAAGCTACGTATATCTATAACTCTTAATAATTTGTTTTAGACTGCAGTTGACAAAAAATGTTCACAAGCTACATCTGTAACTTTTAGTAATCCCTTCTAATTATTTTAACCATCTGATTATGTATACCTTACATAGAGCATATTCTATTAGGGAAATTGTATCTGATGAATGCAGTTGGTTTAGCTGTGTGAAACTAAATAATAATAAAATGTTGCCAGTTTGTTTAGTTCTACAGTTTAATACACTTTACATATGCTCTGCCTAGCATTGATCACTTTTCATTAGAGGTTGCAAACAACAATTCCAACAGGTTAATCCCACAAAGATGTAACATAAAGCAGCCAGCCAATGGTTGGCTGCTTTATGTTACATCAGATAAACCAAATCACAGAAGAGACTTTTGGATTATACCGAGATGATGGACTTGGCGTAGTGAGAGCAACTCCTAAACAGACTGAGAAGCTCAAGAAAAATCTGTGCACATTATTCCATCGATATGGGCTGAAAATATCTGTAGATGCAAATAAAAGCACCGTTGACTTTTTTGATATATCGTTAGATCTACAGAATGAATTATATAGACCCTTCAGCAAGCCTAATAATGTGCCTAGATACGTGCACACAAGATCTAACCATCCACCTTCCATCATCAAAAACATTCCAGCATCAGTCAACCTGCGCCTCTCCGCAATATCATCAAATCAAGATATATTTAGACAAAATACAAAAGAGCACCAAGAAGCCCTTAATAGAAGTGGATACCATCATAAACTGACATTTAGTGAGAATATAACATCGCATAACACCAGAAGCAAACGCAGGAGAAATATACTTTGGTATAACCCCCTTTCTCTAAAAATGTTGCCACCAATATAGGAAAGCTTTTCTTCAAAGCTCTGAGTGAAGAATTTCCCAAAGATCACAAACTTTATTCGATATTTAATAGAAACAATTTAAAACTTAGCTATAGCTGCATGAAGAATATTGGACAGATTATTACAAATAACAACAAAGCGCAGCTATCAAACAAAAAGCCAACAGCAACATGCAACTGTCGAGATAAAAGTACGTGTCCACTGCCAAATGCATGTTTGTCCAGTTCCGTCATCTATCAGGCTACAGTTATGACCAAAGAACCTAATGCTACCAAACAAACATATGTTGGCTTGACAGAAGGCTCATTCAAGAAAAGATATTACAACCATCGTAGCAGCTTCCACAATCCATCAAAACGAACTTCAACAGAACTGAGTAATTATATATGGCAGCTTCAAGATCGATCCATCCAGTACGACATCAAGTGGAGAGTATTGAAAAAAGCGAGTAGTTACAATAAGACCAGTAAACGCTGTAATTTGTGTATTTGGGAGAAATACTTCATTTTATACAAACCTGAGCTTGCAAGCTTAAACTCAAGAAACGAGCTTGTGTCAAAGTGCAGACATTCAAATAAGCACTTAATTTGCAATGCTGTTACATGAACCAATTAAATTGTTGTATTACCGTATATGTAGCTGGCCTTTATCGTTAAGCTACTCGATGTGTTTTTACGTACAGTCATATGAGCTTCAAATCATTTTAATTTTACCTGATGAATGGTAGCAACCATGAAACTTTAAGTTGTAAAATGTTTTAAAAGTTTTCAGTTCTTAATATAGTTTATATATATATATATATATATATATATATATATACTCATGCTACAGACAGTACTGTTTCGGCTATTGAAGCCTCATCAGTGCAGCTCAGAGCTTAGGCAAGGGACACAAATCCCATTACCAATGAGAGTTGACTTCCTGCCATGAAACAACAAAGTTGCTTCACAAACTTTAAGAAAGTCAATGTGCTGGCACCATAGTGCTCAAATCACAAAAGTGATGAGCTTTGCACAAAGGCTAGTAGTACCGCACCTCTCACAGAGCGCTCAACCAAACCAAAGTGAGGGAGCATAATACTCATGCTACAGACAGTACTGTTTCGGCTATTGAAGCCTCATCAGTGCAGCTCAGAGCTTAGGCAAGGGACACAAATCCCATTACCAATGAGAGTTGACTTCCTGCCATGAAACAACAATGTTGCTTCACAGACTTTAAGAAAGTCATTGTGCTGGCACCAGAGTGCTCAAATCACAAAAGTGATGAGCTTTGCACAAAGGCTAGTAGTGCCGCACCTCTCACAGAGCGCTCAACCAAACCAAAGTGAGGGAGCATAATACTCATGCTACAGACAGTACTGTTTCGGCTATTGAAGCCTCATCAGTGCAGCTCAGAGCTTAGGCAAGGGACACAAATCCCATTACCAATGAGAGTTGACTTCCTGCCATGAAACAACAATGTTGCTTCACAGACTTTAAGAAAGTCATTGTGCTGGCACCAGAGTGCTCAAATCACAAAAGTGATGAGCTTTGCACAAAGGCTAGTATATATATATATATTTTTTTATATATATATACATACATACATATGTATATATATATATATATATATAAATATATATATATATATTTATTATATTTATATATATATACATGTATATTAATTATATATATATATGTATATAAATCTCAAAATTGGGCTGTTTGTATGTCCATCACTATATCTGGCTATTGCTATTAAAATCACTAAACTTCCAACACACTGTCATTAATAATTAAATTAAAAAATGGTTTCATATTCAATTTAAACTACTTATGCAGGTAATTATATTAACAAATAATTTGTTAAATAAATATGTAAATAATCAAGTTAATTAATGAAATAACAAGTAATGTGAATTAGGTATTTGGATATTCAAAATTGTTTGTCAAATAAGCATATTCATAATTGCAATAGTGAATTACCTTTTATCAACTGCTGAATTACCTACTAAAATATCAGACAAGCATTTAAATAAATTTAAATTATAATTGATTTAGCAATTAACTTGCAGTCAAAACTGAGCTAATCATTGAACTAAAAACTATCATACCCAGGAGTTTTGCAAGTTCTGCTAATTAATAGTTTAAAGAGTAATGTAATTATTCGAGTTATGGGATAGGCATCTATAGGCATCTATTTATTATGGAGTTGTTACATCTATAGACTATAGTAGGCTATATCAACAATTGAGCACATCCCTGTTTGTTACATTTATAGACTATAGTAGGCTATATCAACAATTGAGCACATCCCTGTTTGTTACATCTATAGACTATAGTAGGCTATATCAACAATTGAGCACATCCCTGTTTGTTACATCTATAGACTATAGTAGGCTATATCAACAAATGACCACATTCCTGTTTGTTACATCTATAAACTATAGTAGGCTATATCAACAGATGACCACATCCCTGTTTGTTACATCTATAGACTGTGCAGCAGCACCCAATATTTTTACACAAGCATAAATATAATGATCCTCTAGAAATACAAACAAGAAAATGGATGCAAATAAAAAACCTATCAGAATTCAAGCCTTTTATGTGAAACTTGTGATTTGACTTGAGCTTATAAAGGGTTATCTTGCTTCAAATTTTAAAGTCATTGACACCAGTCTGTAGTAGATTCGCTTTCTTTCAAATAAACTATAATACAGCCATCAACTATAGAGCTACTGAAACTAGAAACAGTTTTGTCTGTTAATGTTGTGGCTTTCCCATCAAAGATTATATTAGCAGCTTAGTTTTTTAAACTAACATTTTTTATCGGGTTTTGTATGAGAAAGTATGAGACATTTTAGTATGAGAAAGTCTGATGACCAAACATGATGCAGAAACACTACTTTGCAAACAAATTCACCTACTTATTTTGATTGTAAGACAAAAGTGACTCACTAGAACGGTAAATGCTAAGCTTTAGTCGCCCCATATGAAGTTGTTTCCTGGAAAAGTTTGCGAGACTGTTTACGAGGGTGCCTTTCAAATCAAAGAAGCTCAGCATGCTAGGGTTTGATCAATTGGCTAGAACGCATTTTCATGTAAGGATCGTAATAAATTATAACGTAAGGTACTCTGTCTTAGTGTCTTAACAAGATTAAGAATATGCAGCACTATAACTTGTATATATATTAATATTGTTATACTGACTTGCAGAAATATATGAATTGTATCAAAGGGTTTTAAGGTAATAAGTTAATTATTGAAGCGCATTTAGTTTGATAACTTGTTATGTGGGCAGACCTGCCAACTCAAGAGTGGGCAATGCGTGAGATTTGGTTTTGGAGCAATCGGTGTATCAATGATAGTATATATAAAAGTATGGATATTGGAGCAAAACTCTCACGCATTTTCATTTGTTCTTTGGGGTGATTTCGTGAGTTTCAAGCCCAATGCCAGAGAGTTGGCAGGTATGAACGTGGGGGGCATTAATATAGATTTGATATAACAATGTAAAGCATCATGAAAGGGCGGTTTTTTATTTGTCAGTATGCAAGTTATAAAAAAGCTAAGGACTGGTTATTGTTAGATTTGTTGGTTTTAACCTCTGGTCAAGTTTGAAATTTGTAGGTGTAAGGTAGAGGTTTTGGGTCGTTTCGTGACATATTTGCTATAAACGGACGAGGAACACACGTATACGGTTTTGTGTGAAGATATTTTCATTACAGGTAGTTTAGTGTAACACCTTTTCTCGTGGTTTTGACATTGGTTTCACAAGAAGTTCACATTTTTGCACTTAATCACGTCTTACGTCATCAATAATTACTTACATTAGTTACAATAACTTACCCGCGAAACTGTTTTTTAGATAGCAGGATGAGTTAGTTATAGTCGCCTAAAGTTTTGAAACATTTGACAATGTCAGACGACTCTATCTTCTGAGTATTAAAGATCACTTTTATTTGCTAACAAAATTGTATCCTGTTTTTTTAATTTTGTCGTAAAACATGTGCCACTGTGATGGGTGGACATAGAGAACTTATGCTAGGCATAATTAATCTGAGTCCACGCACAACATGAGTGTTTAATGTTGAATTTTCTTTGCCATTTTATTCTATTTTGTTTTCAGACAGTCCCCTACTTACGAACATTCGAGTTACGAACAACAGTACATACGAATAGGTCTGCACGTATGTCCGCCGCTAATACTGACGGTATTACTGACGTATTAACGGCAGAAAGAGGCACTACTCGGAAGCACCACCCAGCATCAACCTTCCTCTGCCCAGTTCGTTGCAGTGCATATGTGCGTGAACGTATCTCCATTGCGCAAAGAACTTTTTTATTTTTACTGTACGCATTGTAAAGGACTTTGCTGGCCTTTACTTGGCACGATCTAGACCAATAATTAAAGAGAAGAGAGTGCATGTAGTTTCATTCAGCTTTTCATTAGCGAAGGGAATTTCACTAGCTGAGGAGCGTACGGCTATGTGCTCTGCTCAACTAAGTGAGCGCGCTCCTTTATATACAATAATATCAACCGTTCCGGCAATTGGTAAGAACACCGGTAAACAAGGTGAATAAATAGGACCGCTAGCATGTTGGTATGACAACATTATAAGTGATGATAAGTAATAGTGTTATGACAGGATATCAGATATAACAATAGCATAACAAGTGAAGCAACGATACAATAAAAGGACAACACATGCAAAAAATAAGACAACGATAAGTGATAGCATAACGATTAAAACAACGATATAATAAAAAGGACAACCAATACAATAAATAATAAATGCAATGTCATGGCTCAGCATCCACCACAGTATTCTCTCCATTTTATTAAATATTTTTTCAGTACAAACCAATGCAGGTTACTTATACACGCCTTAAAAATACTTATGTAAACCTTCAATATAATTATATAGGCCTTAAACATAAATTAAAATACATATTATAGCACTGAAGCAACTTACAAATGAATTCACTTTACGAACAATCAATCGAAACGTAACTCGTTCGTAAGTAGGACACTTTCTCTATGTTCAGTTTGCGTAGCTTTGCTTTGTCACGTGGAAACTAATTTTATTATTACTGGTTCAGGTACGAATTAAGGTGTTAAGCTATTGTAAGCAATACTGATATTTACCAATAAAAGGTACTTCTTTATTCTATAAGTCTAACCATTAAAATACACAACTAACAAAATTCTAAACATTAGTAGTAATGACCAAAGGTTAAAACAGCCAATAAAAGTTACACCCTTACTCGAACAGTCATCCATGTTTGCTTGCTCAGTCCATATGACTGCGAGTTTCGACTGCCAAACGAGAGTCATGACAGTTCTTATTTATAGAGGCTCGTTACTTGAAATAGTGAAGTAGAAGAAGATCAGCTGATGATGATGAAAGAAGCTCCATAGGTAGGGAAAAGATAGAGGCTCCAGAGGCTGAGGGAAGCAAGAGGAAGGCTCCAGAGGTTGAGGGAGGCAAGAGGGAGGCTCCAGAGGCGGAGGGAGCCTCAGCAGGTCCTTGAAAAAGAAGAGATAGACGGATCAACTCTGAGTAGTTGGAGCTGTTCTCTTTTATGAATGTTCCTGTTAGCCTGTGAGGTGTTTAGGCGTCCAGATTTCGTTCTTTATGTTGCAGAAGGCTAGCAATTAAATGGACTTGTTTTAAGTATGACATGGGAGTGTATTGATTCAAAATGATGACTAACTTCAATTGTCTCCAATTGGTCCTGCGTGGTATAGGTCTGATATATTTTAATGGTTTTATGGCTTGTCAATCGATGTCTCTTTTCTCATGGGCTACATTCACAGGAGTTTTCTTAGCTACTTGTAGATGAGTACATGATGACTTTCTTTATTGCTGGTCCTTCGATGTATTAGCTGTCATGTTTATTGTAGTATTGCATATGTCTCCGGAATGTACGCATTTCTCCATTATGCTATTTACTTTTGTTAATACTTTCATACAATCCTATGAACGGAAAGTTTTAATTTTTTGGTACCCAACTCTTGCTAATCTTTCTCTTTCTCACCTGATGAGAGCAGACCTATCTCTTCCCTGAACAGATTGTGATTAACCAACAGCTAAGTACTCATCATACTACATATCATAACCATTAAGCTACACGGAATACAATGAATTCAATGAGCAAATAGTCATTACATCAGTTAAGATACTTACAGCGCTTGCTTGGGATTAACAACTAGAACTCTTGATCATTACTCGTAGGGAGTGTTAAGCTGGCTCAAATTGCAGGTATTGTTTTAGTAAAAATTTTAGTATTGATCTAGCTTTCCAGAAAGTTACTCAAGTTCATTAGGTAATTATTCTATTATTCGTGCACCGGCAGTCATTTGGCTAGTGTATATATACACTCGCCGATTCCCCGAAGTTGCGCGGTTATTAAAAGTTGACTTGCAACAAAATTCACATTACTGTTATTTGGTATCAAAAGATTCACCATGTCTTGCTCTGCTGTTTGTAGGTGCAAAATATGTGGGTATGTGATTACAAGCTCTTAAAAGCTAAAAAACGTGTGCACAAAGTGTTTAATATAAGTACTTTTTTTTACCTGTGCACTTTACTTTACTCTTTCATTACTGCGCTAAATTCGTTATTCTGACTGAATTAATTTGAAGAATAGAGAAAGCATGATATTATTATGCTTTATTATTTATTTTGAGGTGTTGACCGATGTTTTAAAAAAAGAATCAAGGAGATTGACCAACCGGAAGCTGAGATATAGCCAGCCAAACACAGGTCTACCAAAAAGCATAAGTGTTTTGGTAATCATCAATATATGACGTATGAAACCGACTTGTGTGCCATTGGTCAATTAAGCCAACTAATGCGCTCTCCTATAACAATCACGGTGTTTTAATTGGTTTAATCATTGGAAGTATAGAACAATCAAATTGGGCCTAACAACCATTGCTCCGAGAATTCCGAACCAGTCCCTCTGACGTGTAGACTAGTTTTAGAATAAAATAATTACAAGCATCTATTATTTCGCAGCATTTTACTATCACTTTCTACAAATTATATTAGTTAAATCATTTATTTTATACGCAGTTATATTATTACTTTGTATAATATGCATTATGATTATTATATTAATCATAAAAAATAATCATAGATAAGATAAGAGATCAATAGAAAAATCAAATCAAAAGTTATCGTTTTCTTTTCTTACAGCAAGAATAGCACGGTCAAGTTATTCTTTTTAAGATTATGGCTGTAGTGAACTTACAGTCTGTTAATAGTGACGATAATCATGAAAATCAACTGAATGCTGCAGTAGATACACAGTAGAAAAATGATGAGTGAACAAAAATTCACATTCCCATTTCTTATTTCAAACGAACTGCAATCGGGGATGTCGCATATAGACTATACACGCGCCGTTCGTTGAACAGAGGATCTTCGGAGCATATCCGTGGAGATCGAGTTAAAATTTGAAGCACAATAGTCAAAATCTGCTCTTCTGTTTTGAAAAATAACGGCGAGGGGTTTTGGGCAAATGCCTTCACCACACAATGTTTGCTTGATTTTTCTGAGAAACCTGAGCTAGTCTGTAAATTGTTTACTATCGCGAGAAGCGTTTCACATCTCGTAGCCAAAACAATCATTATACGTAACGGCGGTAAGGGTGCACAACTCCGGCACATGAACATTAAGTCAATCTATACGTCACAGTTTTCGGGATTTTCGAAGGGTTTTCCTCTGATTCTTTATTAGGTAGACCTGGGTTTGGCTGGCTATATCTCAGCTTATAGTGGGTCAATCTCCTTGATTCTTTTTTAGAACATCAGTCAACACCTCAAGATAACTAATAAAGCATAATAATATTATGCTTTCTCTATTCTTTAAACGGGTTTTCGAAAAGTCGATGTGCCGCTAGTATTTGTGCAATATCTCGAGAATCAATGCAGGTATTGTTTTACTGTAAATTGCATCTTACTCAAAACAAAATCCTCCACATTATAAGTAAAATGGACTAGTGAATCCCACTCTCGCGAAATTTCTGACGCTTCCTTTACGTCGAACGAACGCGGTGAATTTTGTATTGCCATGATAATAGCGATCAGGTTTTACCGTTTTGAAACATAAATGAAAATGGAGCCGCTAGACAAAAAGCTTTTTAATTGGTTGCACTCGATTGGCAACAAGGTTTTTTTGTTGGAGACAAAATTTGATTGGTCTAGCTGATGTGTAGTCTTCGTAATGAAAAGAAAAATGAAACTCTATTAATGATCCGATTCATTGACTTGCGGTCTGTATTTCTATCACCGCGACTGTCGATACATCGGCTCACAGTAGTAAAAAAATTAAGGGTGTATTAGAGGTGAAGCATTACCAGAAGTCTCTGTAAGCTTTCTGTTTACCAGAGAACTAACAGCTAAAGTATGTCTAGTTATATAATATATCACCCTGTTAGTCCATTAAGTTGGTCTAGTTATATGATTCTTGTATATCACTCTGTTAGTCATGAAGCATGTCTAACTATATGAAATATGACTCTGTTAGTCATACATGTCTATTTATGATATATATCACTCTGTTAGTCATAAATTATGTCTAGCTATGTGATATATCACTCTGTTAGTCATAAAGTATGTCTAGTTATGTGATATATCAGTCTATATCACTCACAATAGCTATTTGCCATTGATAGCCGTAGCCAGAACACATATTATTCAAAGAGAGCAAATGTTGATTCTCCTATTAACTAATTCATCTAGATGACTCCCACGAGACAGTCAACTTACCAGAGTCGTCTTCCCGTCACAAGAACTTGGCTGCAACAGTTCTCAAATATGGCGAGGAGATAAGCGCTAAAAACAGACGAACTGTAGAGTTGGAGACAAAGTTGATGAGAAAGATGAGTGATGAGTGAGAGAGAATTGCTCAGCTGGAGGAGAGCTTAAGTTCAAGTAAAAGGCATGGTGTATATTTGTATAGGTCTCTTTAATACCGTACTTTTCGCGCTATTACCCGCACCCCTATATAAGCCGCATCTGCTATATTTTCAAAAAAACTATAATAAAACAATACATAGGCCGCACCTTTTGTATAGGCCGCAGAACTCAGGACAGTGCTTTTTAATGTGGCGACAGCTTTGCTGGTTGAAACAGAACAGTGCCGTTAGGCACTGTTCTGTATTTAAGTCGCATGGCTATCTAAGCTGCATGGCTCAAAATATCAGTAAAAAGTAGCGGCTAATAGTCTGAAAAGCATGGTAGCATCTGTGCAACTGTTCATCTGCTTTGTTCATGAGCTTGTCAGAACATGCAGTTGCTCGCACTTTACAGGTACAGCTACAATTGTCTTCCTCTTTTAGTTCTGAAATGGCAGGCATTTCTCTGTAGCTAACTTAGAAGCCGGATCAATCATGCTAAATTTCATTTTGCAGTACTATAAACTGCTTGAATGAAAATATATCTGATCAAGAGGAGACGATCACACAACTAGTCATGAATATGTCAAAACTAGAAGAGACAGCAATTGGTGATAAACCAGTAGCAGTAGATTTGGAGTGTAAGGTCGCTGAGGGTCAACAGGAAGTAGCTCGTCTGCTCGAGAACCTTGAAGCCTGCAAACTAAAGGAAGCTGCATCGGAGAAAGCTATGAAATTGCTGCAATCCTAGGTAGATGATAAATAGTATATGTAATCAGTAGCTGTATATATTCAGCACGTATTCATAAACTTTAGCAGCTAATCAACAGCCATATCAGGTGGGCGATAGCTATAAGAGGTGGTCGACAGCTATAGCAGGTAGTCTGTAGCTATAGCGGGTGGTCGATAGTTATAGCAGGTGGTCGATAGTTATAGCGGGTGGTCGATAGTTATAGCAGGTAGTCGATAGTTATAGCAGGTTGTCGATAGTTATAGCAGGTGGTCGATCGTTATGGCATGCAGGAACAGCTCTCTCGATCATTGCTGTTTTTATATTCTCCTTTTTAGCAAGTTCCTCTCGTTCTCCTATTTATGGTCTAAGCTAATATGTATCTTTGTTTTAAATTTTAGTAAATTTAAAACCTTTCATGTCTTTTACTTTTTCCCCAAATAATATTATTGTAGATCTAATCTGCTTGTTTCATTACCTTTAGATATTCTTATTCATTTCATCACTTGGTTTTTTCTTATTAACTTACTCTTCTACTTACTCTTCTAATTACTTACTCTCTACTTCTTACTGTTTTCTCAGCTCTGTTATCTTATGTTTTGGAATTAAGTTCTTCCATTCATTACCCGGGATCGGTTATTATTTTTAGGCTTAGCCATAAAATAATTTCTAGATCAAGCATCTGAAGGAACTAGTCGAAAATTCAAAGAAAAACAATTTCAAATTTGCCCCTCTGTCTAGTTCCGACTTACTATCTGACACTGGTGACGGGTAAGAATGTGTGTTTGTTAAATCTTATGTTGTTTTGTTGCTCTCCTCTTGGATGAAGCAATTTGCGTATATGCTGTGTCTTCTCCTCAGATACTTTCAGCATATCATATGTGTTCAATAATTCTTTTATTTGCTTCCTATTTCTGTAGCATTTGCTTGATATTGCTGGCTTTTAAATGATATTAAGAAAGGCCGGTGTTAGTGTTTGACGTTTTTTTGGTTAAACGGTTTTGTACTGCTTCTGACATTAGAGTTCACAAAAAGTTTACATTTTTGAGCCTGATCCCATATTACATCATCATTAATCTCCAGACGATGTTCACTTGCTTTACCTGTAAAAATGTTTATTGAGATAGCAGAATGAATAAGTTATAGACGCTTATAGCTTCGGAACATTTGACAATAGCAGACGACTCCATGTTTTTAGTGCAAATGATAACTTTTGTTTGCTAACACATTTTTTTAATTATGCCATAAAACTATGTGCTACAAGCAACAGGTTTTAGTTTTGTTTACCCAACTTTTGCTATGTTAGATCATTGGATTGAAAGCTAGTATTGACAGCAATAGTTCTTGTACCCTATTTCTGTCACATCACAAAATTCAACTAAAATATAAAAATCTCTAGTGAATAGTGAAAACCAGCCATAATATAATAATATCTCTCACGCTATATAATTCTCTCACGCTTCTCCTGTCCGCTTCCCTTCTCCTGTCCGCTTCCCTCTCCGTGTTTGCCTCAACCCTGCTGTCCGCCCTCTGTCCGCCTCTGTATGTTTTGTGTGGTCCCCGTGTAACATTCCCATTTGTAATTTTATTGGATTTTCTGTAGTACTCATTCCGAGGATTTGAAAATTTTTTGAGATTTGAGATTTTGCTGTAGCCGTATATAGTAATTTGACAAAATGGAAACTCTTCACAAAGGCTCAAACGTATACATACGTGAATATATATTTGTATATCTTATACATACATTTATATATTTTTGTAATTCTTGTTCATACATGCTTATATCTTTGGACAGTTCACCCTCAGAATATAACTACCTTGATATCCAATATTTTCACCTCACCAGGTGGAGCATAGTGATCTTTTGACCTTACCATATGAATCTTTTTTCAGCATACGAATTCAACAAAACTTTTGCCTGAGTTAACATTTGACAGTCAGTGTGTTTATTATGTATATATACATGACCAAGTAAACAGTGGGAGCACCTACCAGTGCATGTCAAACTCATTATCCAAGGATGTCAGATAAGTTACCATCTAGTTGTTGCTAACTAGCTGTAGAATGACTAAAGGTTCACTTACTGAGTTCATCCATATTTGCCTCGTAGCCTTCTATAAGACTTTGGTCGGCTTGTCAGTGCGATGTTTTCATTAAGGATATGCAATTAGTACTGTTTCTTTATGGTGAAAGACTAATGCGAATATGTATCATTTGTGCTGTCTGTCCAATACCTACTACCCGACCTAAAGGCAAATACATAGCACTCAAGCTACAGGCCAAATTTAAATTTGTTAATTTATTCATAGGTTTCTAAATTATGTTTGGTTATTTCCCCACAATGTTTTCGGTAAGTCTCTGTAAGCCAAATATTTTCTTTCCATCACTTAGTTTGGTTAGGTGAAGTGGCTGGGTACGGATATTTTGAAAACTTCAATAAACTTTACTATAATGAAAGATGTGTCTGTTTGCCTGTTTGTCCGAAGTCACGTTTAAAGTTTTTTTTAAAAGATCACCATGAACGGGATTAGAACTCACAAATTTCAGTATGACAGACTGATACTCTAATCACTGCACCAAGTGAAGCCTATGTATGCCTAAATAATATGGTTGTTGTACATTTAGTTATTACACCTAATGATCTCTCATGGCACGCTGGGTTGCTAGGGTAACTGCATGATTAAAAGGCAACATACTGTTTTAGAGTTCTCTAAAAAAAACTACCATATTTTCATGGACTGGCCTTGTTTCCTTGTTGTTTTGGTGTTGGAAAGGTTTATGCTGGTTAAACAGGAATTGATTGACAATCATTTTAGCTATGCTAAAAATCTGATAACTGATATTATGACTGATAATCTGATAACTGACAAAGTCAATTGTATTACACTAGTCTAACTGACTGACAATGAATACAAATGCAGTAGACACTCCTACATCATATACTTCCTATAACGTAATTCCAAATAACGCAAAAAACTGATTTGAAGTTTATGCTTTGTACAATGTAAAAAACTTTTGTATAACGTAAAATGACAAGTCAGACGAGATTAAAAAATCGATTTGAATTTTGGTTTATCTCGTAACACTTGCGAAAGAAAAAACAATGTATGTATAACGTTGTATGTATTATATTGTTGTGGAATGTGGTCCACTGAGAGCTGAGCATAGGGATGAGTTAAGCCGAGCCAAGCTGTGTTCAGTCAGGCGTGTTAATGAGGTGGGAGTTCAGCCAAGCCAGAGCCATGCCGGGTCCAGCAAATAGAACGGAGGCGGAGCTTACTAGCTATATAAGCTCGAACGTTTGTGTAGAAGAGCAGAGCTGTTCTAGGCCTGTTCATTGCCTGTTCTACTGCTAATCAACTCCGGTCCGGCACAATACGATGCCGGCCCGGACTACTAGAAAGCCGGAACGGTATGGAAATGGTGTATGCTACTCTATGGAATTAACGGAAAATGGTCCGAAGGTCGCGCGGGAAGGAGGTAAAACGGTTCTCACGGTCGCAACCAAGGATTTTTTATTAAAGCACTCGTTTTCTCTGGACGACATCAGAGCGCTGGAAAAGATCGAGAGCGAAGGCAACACATCTCTACAGGACTTACTGACTTCGGTCACATTGAGCTTGGAAGAAGCTGGAAAAGGAGTGAGTAGGCCAACACCGGCAAACGTGGTGGTCTACAAAGGGAATAACAAGGAGAGGGACATGGCTTGACGGCCAGATTCTGCCGTGTTGGAATTCACTGAGGAAGGAGTAGAGGCGCTGTTGGGTGCCACTCTGACAGAGGTCAGCGCGGAGGAACTGCCCAACAAGGCCATACCAAAACCAGTGGAAGAAGAGTGCCGGGTGGCTGCTGTGCGCACGAAGAGGAGACAGGTCAGCCCCCTTCACCGGAGTTGTCTTCCTCTCTATCATCTGTTGCAGGGAGGAAGAGCACACCTCTGAGGCAGCCAGAGCCAGAAAAAGTCAGGCCGCGGAAGAAGGCCATTGTAAGGACTATCAAGTACTTGTTTTCCCAGCCTGTAGCACAAGCGGAAGAGCAGGTAAGAGATGGGAGTTGCCGGATTTGCCAGTTTACAACTAGCACCCGGCGGATCAAATTTCACGTACTGCAACATTACGCGGTGTTTGTGTTACAGTACGTAAACACGTCCCTCAACACGTGCTGCCCCTGCAATTGGCAGTACGTGTCGAGGGACCAGATGTTGCTGCACCACACGACTCACCAGCAAGGAGGAGTGGAGCTGGTGGTGTATCTGGTGGACCAAGACTTCTGGGAGCAGTTATCTCAGGAGAACATGAAGGGCTTTTTGACGATGGCTGCCTGCACACTCACTACCAGAGGAAGGAGGCGCCGCAGCCCCCGGAGAGGAGCACAGCAAGCCAGGACACCACTATGCCCCCCAGCATAGTGGTGTCCTAGCATTCTGGTCTCCGCGGCTTTGACCAGAAGGAGCAGGACGACCGTGGAGCCCGCCGGTTCACACACGCTGGCCGAGATACTAGAATGGACTCCAGCCAGCAAGACCCTACTACAGATGCAGGACAGCCTGGCCGGGCCCAGTTGTTAGCATAGAACGCCCAGGCATGGACGAGGGCTGTCGAGACCATGCAGACGGTTCTACGGCAGCGACACCTAAAGGGCTGGGAATGCCAGTTATTATTGGAGGAGATAAAGAGCCTCCGCTACAGAGCCCGCCAGCATGCGGCTCTGGCCCAACCAGTACTCCTTCAGGGTGTGAATTGCAGACCTTAATCGCCTATGGGGGAGTGTGTGGTGGATGGCGTCCCCTCGCATTTAGCTGAACCAAGCCGATGCACCGCCAAGCCATCCCGAGCCAAGCCACAGCCAAGCCAGAGCCGTACCAACTCAAGACCGAGCCGAGCTGGCCCCAGCCGATCCGGACCGAGCCGTGCCGGGTCAAACCAAAAAGAACAAGGGAGGGGTTTCGCAGCTATATAAGCCCGAACAATTGCATAGCAGAGCAGAGCTGTTCTGAGCCTGTTCATTGCCTGTTACTTGATTCTTTCTTGTACACTTTGATGAACTAAGCAGAAATATATGTATTGTACTCATGCACGAGTCTTGTACTAGTGGAGGAAAGTGAAGTTTACACAAACCTTTACATTATGTA
Source organism: Watersipora subatra (assembly GCF_963576615.1). NCBI lineage: Eukaryota > Metazoa > Bryozoa > Gymnolaemata > Cheilostomatida > Watersiporidae > Watersipora > Watersipora subatra. The sequence goes on along the minus strand of NC_088712.1, from coordinate 51,341,910 downwards.
TACAGTATATAATTTTCGCGACATTCTACTTTGTTGTCATAGGTTGTCAACCACTTTTTATAGTAAAAATACATGTATTTTGTTGTTTTGCCTTATTTTAGATGTAAAAATAAGTGTTATTAGCTTTAATTTGTAGAATAAACTTTCTTGTTTAAAAAAGGAAGCAAATGGTTAAAAATAAATGTCAAAAGCATGCAGTCTCCATCAAATTATTGTAAAAGTACAGTATTCATAGTCTATACAACCTGTGAAATTGATCATGAAAAAAATAAAATTTATCAATGCAAACCAATAATACTGTAGTTATGGTACAGCATACAAATTAAAAAATATGAGTTAAGATTTTTTTATTCATTGCCAAAGAGGTGAGTTTGGAAACATATTGGAAAAGATTAGTCAATTTACATGTATTTTACTGTTCCTATGACGTAAATTCCCTATAAAGTAAACATTCCTAATACGAATTATTTACACTGTAGGAGCGCCTAATGTATATCCTCTGTTTTACTGACTGACAAAAAATGCAATAATACCTTCTGCGTAATACTTGTTGTGCTGAATGAATACCAATTCACTTTCTGAAGAGTTTAACCTTCTATATATCTGTAACTAATACCTCCTTTCTCAAGTTGTGTGATGAAATCATGTAGTTTTTACAACAAAACATTTTATATTGTTTTGTGTCTTTACTCCCTATGAGCTCTTAACCACTTCCAACCGGCAAAGCAATTAAATTTACTCAAGATATTTATCTATATTACAACTTTGGGGTGTTGCATCATGTTTGTATGATATACGGCTGTGAACTCTCGATTAAACTTCTCGTTGCCTGCTCTATGCACCAATGCTGCAAAATCATCTGGTTCGAAAAGCAACCTGGGTAGCAGCTGTGTGTGTTCACATTGACTCAAAATCTGCATGATATTTTGAGAAATAGTTTATAAGTAATTCATTATGTTACTTTCGGATTTCTCCGACGTGTGGATAACTGTCATTGCTTGGGAGTATGCAATGAGCAATCATTGCGGTCTACACGTAACATACTACTCGGTGGCATCTTTCATTTGTACATTTCAATGATATCCGATTGATATCTTCATAATTTTATTTGATAGATAAATAAGCAGTTGCTGAATTCAATAGCTATGTAATATCTGGTGCACCACAACAGGTTAAACATAAACATAAATATCAGTCTAAGACACATCATAGAGGCATACACACATCAAGACTTTCATAACCGATTTCAATGGTCATGTACTGTCTGTGCAAACATTGTATAAATTATATAGTTATTTCAGAATGCTAGAATCTTAGATGCAATACCATATAGTTACTCTATAGGGTGTTGGATCTCATCATCTCAATAGTCTGCACTGTTTGCCAAAATATTGTATAAAAATATATAGTTATTTTACTATGATAAAATCATAGATCCAACACCATATAGTTACTTCATACACTTACCCAATTATCCAGCCCTGCAGACAATGTAAATGTACAAGTTAAGGCTAAGTTTTAAATCAGTTTATATAAAAAACAGTTTAACAGAATAATTTGTAAAAGTTTTTTACTCTAAAATCAGTTCTCTTGAGTCGTTGAGGCCTTTCGAAATTTGTATTGTGTATATTATTAACTGTTAGTTGTAATTTAATAGCATCGCACTGCTTATGTAGTAGAGATAGTCTGGTTTAAAGATGTGGTTGCGTCAAAAGATTCCATGTAATGAAATTAAGACCCATAGAAGGCTAAAACATCATCTACAATTTGATGCTATTTTTGTCTTTGTAGACCAACCCTGTCCAGAGATATAAGCATTTGAATGAGGCCCTCTTTTAAAAAGCTCACGTTCCAGTGGGTGCTTCTTTCGTGACGTCACAAGCACTATATCTGAAAAGAAACCACGAGCGATAAATATTAGGTCGCTTCCTTAGTCAATCATCAGCGCAAAATTTTTATATAGGCCGTGATAAATATTATCACTCGTAAAACGTGTTGTCTGTGATCTCTAATTTAGGGATTTTACTCTATTATTAAATCACATGGACATCGATATTTACCAAATTAATTAACATCGCTACTTTATTGAATTACTCGATTGACACGTTTTATTAGCGAACAATATACATGTAATTGTATAATTGCTGTAAAGTTACTGCGAAGGTGACTCAGAGTTTTCTTGGCATCAGGTAGTTAAAGTTCTACGGAGGAAGATCGGAAAATTGAGGTAAGTTTATCTTTCACTCTGAGTCTCCTATAGAGTTTCCTGTTGAGTTCATATTCAGATTATATTTCCCTGTTTGAGGCTAAAATGTAATTTCCTGCGCGTGCGAGATACGTATGGACAGTCAGTTCTTGACGGCTTATTTTTAATCTTTAGCATCTAGCTATACAATGGCTTAGATTGATGAATATACTAAAAGTAATATTTTAGTACTCATTAATACATGTACTAATTAATAAAATTATAACTTTTTGCTATCACTAATCATCGTTTTATATGTTTTTATCGGTTCACCTAGCTACATTTGCTTCAAATTTTTTCTGCGGCAGCTTTATTTAGTAAATTAGATTTATGATTTGACATTAGATGTTCACTTTTCACTTGTAAAAAGTGAAGAAAATCGATTGATCAATCCAAATCTTTAATTTCCAAAACCAAATCTTCGAATCGTTGGCTTGTCGTACTTGTGCCTTTGTTAAACGTTTATTCGTTTTTAAAATTACACTCACAATCTATTTAACTCCCAATTTGAAAGCTTTCAATAGATACCCTTTAGAATGACATATCTATGAATGACATATATTTATTGCATTTGCTTTACTGATTACAGAATGCTTATGTCGTCCCACCAGCCAAAGCAGCTTTGTCAGTGTGGAAACTGCCATAAAAGGAAAAGAGAGACTTGAATGTGTGCTGCATAAACCATGATGTTTTGTTTGAGTTTGTTGCAGTAGCTGAATTTGTCTTATTGTATCAGCTAAAACTATGTGAGTGGTCACGATTTGATGAATATCTTTAATAAAAGCTTTATGCCGAGATGAAAATATTTTTGCTTGTAAAAATTATATAATAAAATAATATTGTTGAAGATAAAGCAAAACATGATTTGCAGAATATTGTAGTGAATTGGATATGGTATATGGATGTCCGCAGAACTGGAGAATGTGAAATCAAATTTAGTTTGCAGCAGACTTCTCATCCTTAAAACTCTACCCCTATGTATATTCTTTTCAAAGACGCGGCTTGCTTACTTACGGTAGTAAGAAACTAGTAGTCGTCGGTGTAGGCAATGATATACAGCCCCGGCCCAAGGATAGGCGACAGACATAAAGTGGGCGGGACTTATGGGAGGCTGTAAATCATCAGTATGGGTAGCGGCGGAACTGTGCTGATGCAAAGACCTTAATCTACATAGCTTGACAGAATTACCGTAGACCGGTAGAATTGGTAGTCAGTACCCAAATGTTTACACAACATTTGGAGAAAGTGAGTAGAACAAATTTTGAATTTTCGTTATTTGATGCCTTTGAAACATTCATAATAATGCATTTGTAGCAGGATTTAAAATTTTATTTTAGCCAACATGAGCAAATACAAAATAAGATATATGCCAATAGAGCTGCGTAGGACTAGACTTTTATCGCAAATAGCCGATGTGAATAAGAGAGATAGAGACAGGTTGCATAACGCTTGATATCATTTTGGGCAAGTCTGGGCACATTTTTGTGGCCTGAGCGTATTTACCGCGATCAGATTTTTTCGATTTTAATCTTCAAATACTTTGGCAATGAGATCGCGTAACACGACAAACAGCATATCAACTGATAGAGAAAAAAAATGCTTTCTTTTAAGATCAACTCAAATTTGACGCAACCACATCTTTAAAAGCAGCCATTGGACATATCCATGAAGCCCCTTAACATGATGTGTTTAAACTTGAATGTGCAACAATTCTTATCTAATAATAACATAAATATAATGTCTCTGCTTGCTCATAAACAGCGGGGATAATGAGCCTCTGTTTGATTTGTCGCTCATAAAAGTAAAGTACCACTAGCTGTCCATGTATGGCAATAGTGGTTTTTTTAATCAGTTCAATGGAAGAATTTGTAAGAGTCCTTTTCTCTAAGATTGTTTCTCCTGAGTCCTTGAGGCCATTCGAGAGTTTTATTGTATAATTATATTATTAGCTGTTTATTGTAATTTTAAAGCATCGCACTACTTATGTAGGAGAGGTAGTCTAGTTTAAAAGCAGCCATTGGACATATCCATGAAGCCCCCTAACATTATGTGTTTAAACTTATATGTGCAGCAATTCTTATCTAATAATAACAAAATATATCGTCTCTGCTTGCTCATAAACAGCGGGAACAATGAACCAATTTTTGACTTGTTACTAATGAAAGTATAACTTGTTATTTATGTCTGTCAATATTTGTTTTGTTTTGCAGATATGAACCACCAATGGGCAATAACATTCCGTCATCTGTGAAGCCAAGTCTCAGGCTTTGGATTAGTCAACAACTAAAACCAGGTTCTCATGTACGCCAAAAGCACTGGCGACACCACCGCAAGGCTATCAACAGTAAAACGTGAGCCTGCGCGCCGAGTACCGCCGGTAGGTGTGAGCGCTCTACACAAGAGATATGCGCTGTTTAACTTTTGCGATGAGCCACAGGCAAAGCTTTCTTAAAATGTACTGTACGGGTGAAGGTCGTATGATAATTTAGGATACATTTAATTAATTTTGTAAAGTAATTTTTTTGACTATGCATTGATTATTCTTATTTTAATTATTCTTTTTATTAAACATTTTAGTTATTTATATACATATTGTGATTCCTGCACAAGATATTCAGCTATCGAAGCCTCATCAGTGCAGCTCAGAGCTTATGCATGGGACACAATTCCCATTACCATTGAGAGTTGACTTCCTGCCATGAAACAATTAGGTTGCCTCACAGACTTTAAGAAAGTCAATGTGCTGGCACCAGAGTGTATATATATATATATATATATATATATATATATATATATGTATATACAGTATATGTATATATATATTGTATATATATATATATATATTGGAGTGCATCGCATGAAACAATTTTGTAGCGTAAATGTTCACTTTCTTCTTAATATTTTTTCAATTATATATACCCACACGAAGATACTGTTAAGTATTATTCCCAAAAAATACATTTGCTGTAATAATAAGTTTTACTGCTATATATAACTACATTTTTAAGTTATGTATATGCATTCTCTGGTGTGAAAGTATTTGCCAAATATGTGTGTGTTTAGTATGGGAGTTTTGTAACTACATTTAATATTGCAGACAGATTCTACAAGAAGACAAACATGAAGGCAAATGCCTGGAAAGAAATTGTGGGCCAGTTTATGCTGAGCTCACAAGAGTGTGAACCAAAGTTTAAAAACTTCCGGATAATTTTTATTTTTCATTTCAAGACAATCTAAATATTTGAAAGATGTGGGACATTCAACATCATGTGGACTAGTATTTTTTAACACGAAGCATTTAAAATGTTGATTTTAAGGCTAAATTTTAACTAGATGAACTTTGAATATCTTTAGGTGCTTCTTGGTGTAGAGCGGTGTAAGGCGGTGAGATTTCTGAAAAGTCATTTCAATCAGTGTGAGCCAAAGTCAAATGCGGCTGATAGAGGTATGGGCAGTTGGATGGTCATTGCTGACAGAGTTTGATGACCCTTTTAAACCTGGCCCAAAACCGGCAGACCATAAACCGGAAGACCCTGAACCGGCAGACCATGAACCAGCAGACCCGGAACCGGAACTCCATCCAGGAACATCAACATCGAGAATCAACATCAACAAACTACATTATTTTCAACTATAAATAGAAATAACTATAAATATAAAACAACTATAAATATTTCTATTTATTTGAGTTTAGTTTACTTTGACATTGCTATTAACATTTACTATCTGAATAGTAATTTTAATAAGAATAATAAAGATGAATTTTTGTTATCGTTAGTAGTTGTGTCATTATTAATTATTTCAAGCAATACAATATCCAATAAAAATATTGCCTATGCTAAGGTTACAACTGCTTTTTAGTAAACATTTATTGTTCATATTTAAAAAAAAAATTTATTATTAGTGTTTCAAATGCTAGTTATCAATGATAGGATCAGTCACAAGAAAGTTTGAATTATTAGTTAAAACAATTGGTACAAAAAATTTAACATATGCCATTTAAAATAGGCTTTACAAAGAATGCCCCTTAAATTGAAAGAAGGCAAAAGTTACCAAAAAGCTTCGCCAAAAACTGGAAGAATAAACCAAAAATGATAGTATTTGGTTAATTCTTGTTTTGGTGTTGTAACTATTATTACAATATGAGTGATGAGAAGAGACAAGCTAATAGATGAAGTATACAAAACAACAAAACAAGGTACTATACTCCTGCGAGTCAGTAAAAATAGGGTATCACATCAACATGCTGTGTTACCGAGTTCATTAGTGTCTTATGACGATCATGTTTTCCTTTGGTTGCATGAATTTACATTTCGATGAGGCGTCACCAAATTGTCGATGAGTCATGAACCATTAAACTGATTTTAAACTTCTATAAAGTTTTAGATAAATAAAATGTTGTGTCATGATGTAATAAAGTTTGAGAATTTCAAGAATCATTTTGAAAAATTTAATAAAAAATTTTTCAAGAATCCCGTAAGAATAATTTTTACCGATAGAGACGCTTTCAAAAATTATACACTCAGTTTATACAAGAGAAAACATCTAACGCCAGAATTGTAAATATGTAACACAGCAAATCGGCCGAGATAAAATGGCAATGGATTACCTTGGAAAGCATTGGCTTTGCCTGTCAGAAAGAGCCATCGTGCCAGCTTGAAATATTTGTTTGTTATTTTTGAAAAACTCAGTCAAGAGTGCTATCTTACACCAAAAATATTCAGAATCACAAAAAACACCATTATATTATAGGTTTCTTTTTCATCTAATTTTAGTTAATTTTATATGTTACTTCAATTTCCAATGAGACAAAACTACTGGTCACAACTTTAGCGAAGAATTATATTTCACAGGTAGTTCTAACTGCATAAATGTAGTATGAGCGAGAGATCACCAGTTCACAACATTTTCTTGTTACAAATATATAATCAAAAGTGCTACTTTACGCCAAAATAACTAGATCTACAAACGGAATTACTCTATAACAATTCGTTTCTGATCAATTTTAATTTAATCATATTTTACACATTTTTAATATATAATTAGTTTTAGCAACCTTGTATGAATTTTGGTAAACAAAGTCAACACGATTCACAGAGTCACCCCACCAGTTGACTTGAGCGCAAGAGCTAAACAGGAGCTGGTAATTTTGTAAAATCCTATGTGAGCCTAACATCCATGGTAAGAAAAAACATATCAATGATATTTTATTTTTTATGCATGAAGATGCATTAGATCGGATTATTTTATGACTTTTAGGCCAAAAATCAATACAAAAGACCGTAAAATATTTACCAAAATAGAACAAATAGAACAATATGTATACTCTAAAATTTTTATAGACTTCAAAAGCTAACAACAAAAGATATGAATAGAATTTTCCATTATGAGAATCACCATATTTCCAAATCTTCTATAAAGATTTGACTAAAATTTTTAAATTCTATAATCACTGCATTTTATTTTATCATAAACTGTACAATAAAAGTAATATATGTATAATAAAATGAAATTAAAATATATATTTTGTTGGTCGTTGAGGTCACCATGGTAATGCATGTAGAAGTATCATTCAGATTTATGGAGGTTGTTCTCTGTATAAAGACAAACTATAAATTCTAAATTTTTCTCAAAGTAAAATGAAACAACTTTTGTTACAGTTCAAATATAGTTGACTAGCATTTTTATCTCCAAGCGCCAATTTTACCGTTATTAACAAATGCAAAACACCGTCACACTGGTCATTAAAATTTGTCGCAATAGTAATAGGCTTGCTTGTGAAGATTATTGTAAATACTTCATTTAGAAAAACTTTCAAAATTGACAACTTGAAGCATTTAGTAATTTGTTACAATAAAAATTGGTCTAGAAGCACTTGCACTGCAAAGGCTTGGCATCGAAATATGACACTCTAATTCAACTAAGATTATCATTTAAACTAAAACCAGTGTTACTGTAAAATGAATCCGGTATCCATCTTCAGCAATGAAATAAAGATTTATATATTTAATTTGCAAAATAGAATATACATAAACTTTTAAAATAGATCTTGTTAAGCTGAACCATGTTGGTTTCAGAAACATAGACCGCTTACAGACATTCTAAATATAGTTATACTGATGAGGGTATAATTATATGAGCAGAGATGATCGTCACAATCGTTTCTTTTTAGTGTTTGTACACTAAAAAGAAATGTAAACACTAAAAATACACAGAAAACACTAAATGGAAATGTATAACTATATTTCCATTAACAGCTTGTGCCATAAACATAAACCTAAGCTGGTAGGAGATTTGAATATAAAATACAGATTTCACACAAAATATTGTAAACTATGTGCTTCTATTAAACTAATGGTTAAGTTAATATTCTTGTAAAATATTCTTGTCGCTTGTTATTTTCTTACTAAATAACGAGTAGGCAATAAATAAAAAAAAATCTAAAACAGCAGAACCTAAAACAGAGACTTTGAATTTCAAATGACAATCAGAAAGTGTGGCACCAGCTAGCCCAGCAGGGGCGGATAAAAAAGCCTTAGAACTGCACCACTACTATATTTCCGTTAGCAATTTGGGCCATAAACATAAACCTAAACTGATAGCAAGTTTAAATTTAAACTTATATTTTATACGGTTTACTGTAAAGTATTTGCTTGTCTTAAACTAATGATTAAGTTAATATTCTTTTAATGTAATTTTGTCAATTGCTATTGTCTTACTAAATAACAAGTTGGCAGTAAGTAGCAAAAGCAACCATAAAAAAGAATGAATTTTGTGTTTAAATTATAAGTAATATGTTATTTTAAAATTAAAATGTTTAAAATTAGTATTAAACCTAAAACACATTTTTTCTAATTATAATGTTTTACTTTAAAACTTAATATATAACGTATCGCATTATATCATATTATATATATAATAACATTACTGCTTAATATTATTATTGTATAGTATATGCTTGTCTTACATTAATGATTAAGCTAATATTCCTTCAAATTACTCTGTTCACTTGTTATTTTCTTACTAAATAATGAGTAGGCAGTAAATAGCAAAAGCAACCATAAAAATATTTAATTTTGTTTTTAAATTATAATTATTATGTTATTTTAAAACTGGGATGTTCAAGATTGGTATTAAAATTAAAACACATTTTTATAATTATAATGTCTAACAAGACTTCAAAACTTAATATATATTGTAAATGTATCACATTATATATTATATATATACAATATAATTACTGATTTAATATTATTATTGGTTAGAAAAACGGGTATATTAATGGTGTTTCTTTTCCATAGCTGGGGATGTGTTAGACCATTTTCTTTCACCATGGTCAGGCCTACCAATAACCAATAGAAAAGACTGTTAAATAACAGAGTATCAAAACAGATTCACAAACACTTACTGCAGCTAAATGAGTTGAAAAATCCATTACGGATCTTTGTAAAATATTTGATTATTCAAGAAACATTAAATACAGCTACCAAGGGTAAACAAGTATTAGTGGATGCAATTAAAATGTGCCTAATTAAGTTAAAAATGAAGCAAGTTGACTCGCTCAACATTAAGAATATAGGATATAAATAACTTCATGACCAACCGAACAATACTTTCACAATTTACATCAAATTGTTACATATATTGCTAACAATAGAATCAATGTCGAAGTCAAACTTATTATCTATTTGTTGCAACTTTCTAAAGTAGAAATAAATAGCACTATTGTTTCTGTATCTGTGGAAATATAGCTACTAGCAGTTTTAAGAATGCCAGCTATGCTGGAGCTTCCTATACTTTATGCAAGTTATAGGTATGTGTTTGCACATTCCGTACAACATCCCGTCAATCGTGAAGTTATCAGTTGATTCGACTAGTGTAAAAAGATTGTGATTTTGGTTGCATTTGATGACTTTGCATAAAATTCTGGATCTGACATTAAGTTAAGAAACCAAGAGGTTATATCTTAACTATTAGGGATTCGAAACTGACATTTAAAATAGTAAACGAAGAAGGTGCATCTGGAATAACACAGTGTAGTTTAATTTTAGCTGCCGAGCAGCTATTTGTTGCTGTCATGGAAGGATTGAAATGGATCAGCTACAGTTTCTTCATCCTATTCACATCAGTTATAATAACAGACCTCGTATCTGGTGAGTTTATACTTAATATGTAATGCTATGAATTTAAAGTACAGAATATGTTCAGTATCAAAACTTAGGTAAAGCTTTTGATAGATCAATATTGCTAGCTCCATAGACCTTTTTCATTTACATCAATGACAACCAAAGTAGCAGGATAGTCCAATGAGACTATCAAATAGCAGGTAGCTATTGGATGGTCTGATTTCATAGCTTCTTCAGGAATAATTATTGTAAGGAATAACATTTCATAGAACTAAGAAAAGTGATCTAACCAAAGCTTAGGTAAAGCTTTAGTTAGATTAATCTCTCTAGTGTGGTAGACGTCGAGCGATGACTTTTTAATTTTTTTAAATATTTAAATGTGTCTATATGTGTCTCATGTCGTGTTTGATCTTTCTTTATTATATTGTTCATAACTTGTTCGTTTTACTTATCGCTATTATGTTTTGCTTTCTTTGCATCGCTGTTGTAATCTATTATAGCCATGCCAACACATTAGCAACTGCATTTTATTTATTTTATTTATTTTTATTTTATTTATTGTTATACGACTTTCTTTAATCAGTTCCATTATCCGGATTGGGTGAATATGTTGTATATAAAGGAGCTCAGCTGGTTTGAGCAATATTTGTAAGCTCTAAGGCTTATGGGTTTCCTTTGTTTTATCAAACAAATGGTAAAAATCATACTCATTATCTTTTCTTCATGTGACAGTTTATATGGTACCAAAGTGAAAGCCGGAAAATTCCTTTACAATAGTTCTATGACATCTTATTACTTACAAGAATCATTGCCAAAGTAGCAACTAGTAGTATGTACTATGAATCTGTTCTATAGTTCAATGAAGGTCGTGATATAAACAGATAAATTACCAATTTCTATGAAGGCCTGATTATTTGTCATATTTATAAAATAACTTTATTATTCAGAAGCCTTATTTGTAGTATTTACATTACACGCAAAACATCTGGATGGAAGTCTCAGTGTATCTACTTTTAAAATGGTTATTATAGTGTCAAACAGTGTATATCATGACAATATGGGAGCATAGTTTTTAATTAAAACCTTTATTCAGTTAAAAAAACAAAAATTCATACATGCAAAATCAGGTTGGAGTTTGGATCATAGGTTGGACCCCCTACACCGAGAAGAAAAATAATTGAGACCATAAATACATTGGTTGGGTTACAAGGAACAGCCATACAAAACTTCAAGTCAACATGTTTAAAATTGACAAAATGACAGCGTTTTAAAGACTGAAAACACTGAAAAAAAGCAAATAAGGAGAAAACCCTGCCTAAAGTTTGGGAATAGAAAACAAATGATCTGTTTATAGTTAGGGGCAGCTGGATTGTCATGAATACATCTCATACACTTTTTAAAACCCTCCTTGTTGAAGATGTATTATCATCTGGTGCAGCCGAGCTTTTATTTGCCTTAGCAGCAATTACTATAGGTTCCGCTACCTTGTTTCCACGTGCCACCCGGCAGCGATCAATACCTCAGGTATACTTGAATTATATAGGAAACATGCTTTTCTTGAAGAAAAAAAATTTGAAAAAAGAAATACTATTTTGAGGGTGCCTTCTAACCTTAAGGCATTGCAGCTACCTTACGACAAACAGTGAAAATGGGAACATGTGATCAAGATCAGTAATCTTGGTTCAAGATTAATCTTTCTAGAAGATTAATACTTAAAATCCTACATCAACTATTGTTAGAACTCAATGTTCTTTGATCTTCACCTGTATGAGTTCAGTCAATAGTTTCACTTATTATCAGGTTAATCTGTGTCATGGCAGTTCTGATATTAACCATATTCAGATTTGATTTTTCTGTTTATGTTATTCACTCAGTAAACCACTTGAAACCATTTCTTCTAGATTGTGTAATACTACAAATTAAACAATGTAGATTTCCTTTGTTATATAATTGTATTTGTGAATTATGTTAACATTAAAAGTTAAACGTGTGATTATCATGAGCATATGTTACAAGTTAGGGCTCACTGAGTTCTCACTTCAAAAAATATCGATAATAAGCTGCAAATATTTCCATTTTACAAACTATTCTAGAAAATAATTCTTTCAAAGAAATGTGAAACGTATTTGTTTATTTTATTAGTGTTAAACAATTTATTGTTGTTTTCTAATTTTAGTATACTGAATAAAACTTAAGATTTTTGAAGTAAAAGGTTTACTAAAAAATGTGAAAATTTGAAAGTTTTTTAATCATAATTCATTATGCAATACTATGGAAAGCATTAAAATATTTAAGAAACATCCATTTTTTGAGACTTTCGTACTATTAAATGTGTTGATTGAACTTAACATCATGGCATCTAGATTATATGAATTTTGTTTTTGTTGTCTCTAGTTACATAAAAAAATTACAATTTGTATTCATGTACTATCAATCTAGTATTTAGTATAAAAGAGTAGTGGTATATTGTGGAGTTGTGCTAGAGCTAAAATGCATTGTTTTTTTCTGATATATAAATATAATATTTATTCTTGTGCTGAATAAACTAGCATTAACAGCAGCTGAGTATAAAGTTACTTTGTTTACTGAAAGTTGACTATAAAACTCAGCACTAATGGTTATTGTACATATGAGCTTATCTTGTTTAGTTGTTTCATATAATACATTGTTGTTCTTTTATGTTTGTAGGAAATGAAGTTAGGTTGTCTGTAGATTCTCCAGGTTATCCTTCATTCTACAGAGATGAGTTGATTACTCTGACATGTACTGCTAGTGGAGATACAGATGCGACGGGTGTCTACCTGGTTAATGGTGTCAGAGTAACAAACGATAGGACTGCTTGTTTATTTGATGCAAGGGGTAATGGATGGGCAACTAGTAATTTTGTGACCACACTAGGATTTTCTCCAATAGATGAAGCTTACTGTGAAGCTGCTGCCGCTGCCACTCCTCCATTGATCCTTTCTGTAACAGGAATCGTATCAAATGTCTTGCTTAGCGCTAACTTTGTTTGTTTCACTGACTTCCATTCAGGGCCGCGTGTCAACTCTACATCTTTTACTATCCCAGCAATTCGTGGTGAGTTCCTGGTACTGGTATGTACTGATATTTTTTTAAGCTCACTTTTAACATGATAGCAGAGCAAGTCACTTCGAACCTGACTGTTTATGTCTATACTGTTGCAAGTTAGTTAAAATACCTTCATAAGAAACTATCGTAACTCATTTACCTTCTTTGACTCCCAATGACTGTACCTATGAAGGTTGTTCATAGTTGTTTATGTGACATTTATTGCTTTTTTATTTTTATTATACAGTGTGATCAGGCTTGTCGCTGTGCAATAGGTTAAACAAAATGGGAAGTAGTTGGTGTTTACGTTGATCATGTAGAGTCGAGCTGGTTGTTCTGGTTATGTTCTTTTGCACTAAAAACTGTGTATTATCACTTATTAGGAAAGCTTTGCAGGCTTTTCATCATGCAAATCCTTCTTTAATAAATATGCTATGGGCTTGATGATACACAGTCTCCAATGCTAGGTAATTATGAAAACAGAGAATGTTTTTCTGACTAAAACCAGATAAACTTTGAACTAAGCTTATATGCATATGGTACAGTATTTTTATAGTTTCCCAAAAGCTTGAAGTCTTCATATAGTTTTAAAATTATTTTAGGTGCAAAATCAAATAATTGCTTTGAACATCATTTCAAGGTAATGACTGTAGGTAGAGGCTTGGCAGTATAATTATTCAGATATATTATTATAAAATGAATGTTCAGTGCACTCACACCCAAGTGACCTCATGCTCTGATAAATTTCAAATTCCGCTGAACTTCCTATATTTTGACCCCAAGTTCCTTCATATAATCAAATCTCAAGTTGTTTACTGATATGTTTTATTTTTTATGGATATTTTGTTAGTTGTGTATAGTGTTGATGAGCTGATATAAAGTAAATGTTATAGTTAGATACAATTAAACGAATAATTAGTGTATTGCTTAATTTTCTACTACTACATGTAAAAAACATGTATATATACATTTATATATACATACATATATATACATGTATATATATATATATATATGTATGTATGTATATATAAATGTCAAAAACCATTTTGAAAAAATTACTAAATTTTTTTTTCAAGATTCCCGTAACAATAATTTTTACCGATCTAAACGCTTTCAAAAATTCTACACTCAGTTAATACAAGAGAAAACATCTAGCGCCAGAATTGTAAATATCTAACACAACAAATTGACTAAGATAAAATGGCAATGAATTACCTTGGAAATCATTTGCTTCGCCTGGCAGAAGGAGTCATCGAGCCAGCTTGAAATATTTATTTTTTATTTGATAAAACCCAGTCAAGAGTGCTGTCTTACACCAAAAATATTCAGAATCACATAAAACACCATTATATTATAGGTTTCTTTTTCATCAAATTTTAATTAATTTTATATGTTACTTTAATTTCCAATGAGACAAACTACTGGTCACAACTTTACCGAAGAATTATATTTCACAGGTAGTTCTAACTGCATAAATGTAGTATAAGAGAGAGATCACCAGTTCACAACATTTTCTTGTTATTATACACATATATATATATAATATATTTATAATGTATATTTATGTATGTATATATATATATATATATATATATATATATATATATGTATATACATACATATATATACATACATGTTAGCACCAGTAATCCATAATCTTCCAGCTATGAAGTTTTAGTAGCTTTAATAGTTCTAGCTATATATAAGTAACCAAAGCAGTAAAATAAGCACGCACATGCAAGCGTGTGCGCGTGTGTGTGTAGATGGGTAAATGTTTGGTGAGTTGTTTAGTTTGGTTATCACTAAATGTATTATTAATGATCTCATTTATGATGTCAGATGATGACATTTATGACTATTCACATATACTGTATATATATATATATATATATATATATATATATATATATATATATATACAGGGCAGATAACGCAGTTGCTAAGGTATCGGGACCGTGATCATTTGGTCTTAGGTTCACACCCGACCACTGCACTCTTCTTTTGGTCTTTTGACAAGACCTTTGCTTGTATAATGTCGACAAGCTCTATGAAGAGTGCAACAACAAAAAAAGCCATGCTGGCTCCGACGTCACCCGGTCAAACAAGGTCCGCGCTGCGTGTAGCTGAACCAGGACAAGGCAGTGAAAAATTGGCTACTGGTTCAAAACGTATGAAATGGACTCGAACTGATAACACAGACTTCATGCAGTGCTACTTTATGAGTGAACCTCGAAAGTGGGGCTACATAGAAAGGATGCATCAGCTGTAGATAAACATGCACCATGAATTGCCACTAACCACTCTAGCAACTTGTAGCTCAGAGCAGTAACATAATCAAGCGGCCTCTCATATCGGAACTTGAGGTAGATGAAATTAGTGAACAGTTCACCGATGCAACCTCGATAAACGAGTAGTACAAATCAACACACACAGTCACAGATACACAATCTTGTGTTGACTCACAGGTTCAAGAACGCATGCACTTTGACCTTGACCCAAGGGTAAAGGAGCTTGCGGAAACATCATCAACAATATGCCAGCTGCTAATGATTATGGAAACAGGGTACCACTACAAAAAGTTAGCAAGGCCCATACCTAAAAAGCTGTTAGATGATATTAACTTGGCACTGGAGTCGATCTCAACTGGATCAAACAGTGAGACTAATGCCGTAATCTACAGTACGGCAACCGTCGTCTTGGAAGATATGGGTATTAAGCCAATTTCAACAAGGCTTCAAGCTATTTTATTTTGGCAGCTGAGGCTACAAAATAAAATCAAAGACTTACACAAGAAAGTTGGTAGGCTCAGTGAGAGATCTAACCACAATTTGGAGCATCCAAAAAGGGAAGCCACAATAAAAACTTTAAAATCTGCCAAACAGCAGATAGCAGCACTTTCGGCACGACTGAAACGGCACACCAAAAAGCGGGATAACAAGAGAATGAACAAACTGTTCATCAACAGTGGACATCAAGTGCAGAGCGCAGCGTATGAAAAACTGGGCAGCACTTGGCCTTGACATGATTCAAGCTTTTTGGTTGAAGAAATTGACATCACTTCGCACTAGAATGGCTAAGCAAATAGAATGCCTAATAGAAGAATGCGACCATCCGTAATGGCTGACCAAAGGACTTCTGATAGAAGATCCAAAGCAGGGGCCGGTTCCCCAGAACTATCGACCAATAAGGCTCTGGAATTCCACCACCTGGAAACTGCTCTCAGGAATAGTTGCAGACAAACTGGAAGAGCACATGAGTCACTATATGGCCAGTGCTCAGAAAGGAATTGTGCGCAACACCCGAGAGGCCAAGCATCAGTTACTGGTTGATCGGACAGTCTGTCAAGACAGCAGGAGAAAGCATACCAATCTTGCCATGGCTTGGATCGACGACAAAAAGGCCTATGACTCAATTATCCATTGTTTGACACTTGAGTGCCGAGTGTCTGAAGTGGTGAGTGTAAAAATTAAGCGAGGCATCTGTCAAGGTGAATCCTTATCAACGCTGCTCTTCTGCATATGCCTAAACCCTCTAAGTAATATGGTAGAGAAGACTCAATATGGGTACCAGTTTTAAAGTGGCACAAATATCAGCCACCTCTTTTATATAGATGACATCTAGCTGTACACTAACAAAGACAGGGACATTGATTCGCTAATACACCTCACTTGGGTATACAGCAAGGACATCAGGATAGCCTTCGATATTGAGAAATGTGGAAGGCTAATTCTTAAGAAAGACCAGTCTATGCTCACAGATGGCCTGAATGCAGAGAATTTGCCACAGAATGCCAAATGGTACTATCAAAGATATAAAAAAAGGTGCAAGTATTTAGGGATCATGCAAAGCAACGTCAACCATGAAGCCGTGGTACGTCACAAAGCCATTACTGAATACAAGAAACGCCTTTGACAGGTTCTACGAAACCAGCTCAATGCCGAAATTAAGTCATGGAAATAAATACCTACGCACTGCCAGTAATAAGTCATTCAGCAGGCATAACAAAGTGAACTGAGGAAGCCCTCAAGGACACAGATATAGCAACCCGTAAACTGCTGACCATGCATTGAGTACTCAACCCAAAATCTGATACTACTAGATTGTATCTCGATAGCAAAGATGGCGGTAGGAGACTCAGAAGTGTACAGCAGACAGTGAAAGAAAAAGAACAAAGCATCAAAGCATCAAAGCCTATGCAGCCTCCATGGCCACTTCAGATAAGTTGCTAGCTGAATTTCAATTGGCTGCTCTGACATTGGAGCTTTGTCGTGATGATTAGGGAATTGACTGGCACACGAAACCTCTTCATGGTGTTTACCACCGACAAATATTTAAGGTTGGCGATCTTCACCAGACATATATGCGGCTGAACAAAGGAAAGCTGACGGCCAATACAAAGTCCGCTACTCATGGTATATATACAGTCAAACATGGATAACTCGTCCACGGATAGCTCGAACACATGGTTAATTCGAACATTTCCTTTGGTCCGTTCCCACGTAATGATAAATTGCTATAGATAACTCGAACTCAACACTGTTAATTCGAACTGTTTTTTTGCCCACCGGCTACCGAAACGGTTGTTATCGCTTTAGAAAATCACTTTATTCAAAGCCATAGAGGTAAACTTCATCTTTTCGTAATTCATAAGCGTTGTTATTACCACCATCGGCAAAATATTTTTGTCAACGACTTTTCTAAAAGTTTGGTGAAATTTGATTTATACTGCGATACGATGAATAGCACGGGCTAGCCGGGTCACGCGTGCAAGGATTTTCGCCACGCACATACAAAACAAAAATCGCATGTTGTTTTTGTTTTGTATGTGCTTGGCGAAAATCCTTGAGTGCGTGGCGTAACCCAGCTAGCCCGTGATGAATAGTTTTCCGACGTTGATTCCGTGTTGAATCAACGTCGGAATGTTGAAGCTTTAAATCGTCTTAAAAATTCTTGTAATTAAACGTATACGTTGTCTGAGCTACAAAAAAACTATTCATCGTTTGACCTAAACACAGAATACGTGTGTACATTCAATAAGTATCTATTAAAAAAGCGTGAGTGATATAGAATGTACCGTAGAACCTCGTAAAACTTCTAATTGAACTGCCTCGGAGTGTTGCTCGTAACGAATCCCAGGTAAAGTAAGGTAATCTGCATAAACTTCAAGAAAAAACGGCAAAATTGATCGTGGGTAAAACCCCAAAAGAAAAAAATGTCTTTTCTTTTGAGCATTTCAACAACGATCAAGTTTTGCCAATGTCAATCTGAAAAACGTCCTGGCAATAACATCACCTCAAACAACAAACCAATCTCAAGTGATAAAAAAATCTCTATGCTTTTTCATGAAAACGTTTTAAACTTTACATTAGAAGCATTTAATTTGAAACAAGCCATTTGTGCTTTTGATTTATATTATAGCTTGTATATGTACATCTATCTACTAATAAATAAGCAAATATATGGACTTGTGACAGTGCTCTGATAACTTGAACGCTCTGATAATTCGAACACTTTTGCTCGGTCCCTTGAAGTTCGAGTTATCCATGTTTGACTGTATATATATATGTACAATATATGTATATATATACAACATATATATATAGAAATATATACATATACAACATATATATACATCATATATATATATAAATATACAACATACATATATATAAATATACATTTACATATAAATACAGAAACGAACTATATATATATATATATGTATATAAATATATATACATGTATATATATACACATATATATACACATGCATTTATATACATGTATATATACATACATATATATATATATATATATATATATATATATATATATATATATATATATATGTATATATAGGTTGATCTTTGGCAAGTTCTTTAGTCGTTTTATCAATATATGTAAATAAACATTTATGATGTCCTAGTAAAACTCCTTCATCTCTACAACGGACTAGGTTTTCTTTGTCTTCCCTGCTAACAACATTTTAATCTTTTGCTTTCTGGCTATAATTAGCTTTCCCTTTTTGCCCAATCCAAGCAAGTTCATTGAAGCATTGGCAGTAAAATGTAAGGAGAAAGAATACATTATCTGACTTTCTTGTGTACAGAGATGTTTTCAAAAAGTGCCAATATACAACGTATGTATTTCCTGGTGTAAATATTTTATTCCTAATTGTCTAAGGTACTCCTGTCATTTATATAGAGCATCCCCATATAAAACTGTGGTAAGTTTATTGGTTGCCAACATTTGGTGGTTGAAGTGACCCTAAGTGATTGATGTAAAACCATCCTGTTTGTGGCATGTTCTTTTGAGAATTCTCCCTTTCACTCGTTTTATGTAAATATTTTCTCTTTCTTGTAGTTAAACCTGAGAGTCTCGTAATAAATGGTCCAGATCAGATAGTCGAGGAAAGTGAGTTTACATTCAGCTGCACAAGTACTGGAGGAACTCCTGACTCCGTGCTGCGATACGGTTTGTGTTTAACTAAAATAAATCTACAATGTTTTAATAACTGGTGCGATCTGAGCATGTTTTAATAACTGGTATGATCTGAGCATGTTTTAATAACTGGTATGATCTGAGCATGTTTTAATAACTGGTATGATCTGAGCATGTTTTAATAACTGGAATGATATAAGCATGTTTTAAAGTTTGTACATTGAAGTCATCTCTCATAGTCGCACTCGATTTCATAGCAAGTTTTGATTTGTTTCCTTGGTTGTTTTCTTGTGCGAGCCTTTTTTGGTTTCCGAAAAACAAATGTTGTTACAACTCGCGCTCTATTTATTCAGCGCAAACAGGAAATCATGTATTTGGGGTTATTGTATTATACCATGGTATTAGAGCATCTAATATAAGAAAATTTGTATAAGAAACATTTCATGCACGTTGGAACCACTACATACAAAATAACTTTGTTTTAGAACCTGTATCAGGAGTAGAAAATTTTGTAAATAGAAAGCCAATTTGATATATAGACATGTTCTGAGTCATTTTTAAGCTTCCTTAATAGTTGTTCATATACTTTTTATCCAAGCAGAGTTTCAAGTTTTAAATAAAACAAAAAATTAGCTATAATACTACATAATAAATATATAAAGTATACAAAAAGGGCAGAAAGAACAGAATCTAGAATAGTAACCATGAAACCATAAAACCACAAACCTTCTGGCCTGAGGCTTAGCTTTGGGCTAAAAGTCAGCCTTAGGTTACAGGTTTAGTCTTAGGTGTTAACCCTTTGAACTCTGACAACCTGTATTCAGGCATCGTATAAAGTGTATCAGATGACCTAACAGCTAAAATATCGGCAGCCACATGGCATGGTTTACTAAATGTGTTTTAAAAAGGCAGTGTAAACCAATCAAATAACTATTGCACAGAATGTTAGACATTTTTTTTTCTATTTTTAATCTAAGCTTGTCCTTCAGACATAGCCTTAAGGCTTAGACATCAGCCAAAGATAGTAGGCTTAGCCTGAGACATACCTTGTTCTCAGACATTAGTATTAGGTCATAGTCTAACCCTTGTTCTTAGCCTTAGGCCTTATATTTCCTATAGCCTATGTCTTAGGTGTTATATATACATATATATCTATATATATATATATATATATATATATACATATATATATACATATATCTAACCATATATTTATAAATATACTAACTGTACTACACCCTGTTGCTCGGAAAATAAAGAATATTTTGACAGAAAATTTAATTGGATTTGACATATAACAACATTTGCCATTTTAACTTCCAAACTACATATCATGAGAAAAATGTTTTTGCGGTATTTGAAATAAATTAGAAAGCAATTAAAAGCAACTATAAAGGTTTTCAAACTTTTCAAACCACTTTTAAATTTCATATCATAAGGAAAATGTTTCGTGCAGGTCCAATAAACTAAAAATAATAAAGTGAGAATAAAAGTTTTAAATTTAAATGTGAAATAATTAGCAAGTAATAGCTAATTAAAGTCGGTTTTGCTATGAGTACAATAAAAGATGATTTGGTTATGATACAATTAATACGAATTGAGAAAAATAAATGAAAGTCCCGAATATGTAGAACTACTAATAATAGTTTTCGCAGTAAAGTGTAAGTGCGTGTGTAAAAAGGTTACTGTTCCACCCAAAGCTATACATCAAAACTTTGAATACGTCGATACTGGTATCTCTCGATACCGGTACAAATGTAAAATTGAAATATTGTACTGTTTGACTGAACAGATAATAGCAAACCCGCAAAATAATATCGTTCTGCCTTTGTCTGACTAAACGGAGAAATAATGTTGAGGCTCTTCCCAGGGAGACAATACAATTGAAAGGAATTGGTCTTGACTCCAGATATAGTAATTGAACCTTATGTTAAATATTTCTTAACATGGACATCGTAACGCCTGGCTGCATTGGTAAAATAATCAATGTGCGCTATAGCTATAGCCGAAATAAGACACATATCCACATACTTTGAGAAATATATATATAGACTTATACAAATATCCATAGCATATATGTATAGTTTTATGTATGATATATGTATAGATCTTTACGTATATCTATACGTATATCTAAACATACATTTATATGTACATATATAGGTACATCTATATGGGCATCTATACATACAGCTATTTGTACAACTAAATGAACATCTATATGTACATATATACGCAAATCTAAATGTAAATCTATATGTACATCTATCTGCACATCTTTAAGTACATCTATACCAACATCTAAATGCACATCTATGCGCTCATCTATACGCTCATCTATACGCGTATCCATACACGCATATACATACATGTATAGGTACATGTATAGGTACAGGTATATGTACATGTATGTATAGGTACAATTACCCGTTCATGTATAGGTACATACATACATGTGCCATACCATTAATACCAATACACACATGTGCATGTTTGTATTGGTGTCCAGCTATAGCTATTAAAATACTTGTTCTGATGGATTTGAACTCACGGCGAATTATCCTGCAAGTTTAATATCCAGGCACTATACTACTGAGCTATATAAGACATTTTGATCAACGACTTAATCATATACTATATACCGTATGCACTTGCTAAATGACGTATTACTTTAAACTATGAATTCTATTAACTCTATGAAACACGATGCTTTTTCGTGTTTTCTTTAATTTTTAATTTTTGTTTATCGTAAGGTTCAATTTTTATATCAGGGTCAAAGCCAATTCTTTTCACGCAGAAAATTGTATTATATGGGTAGGAAAAGTTTCGACATTCTCTCTGTTCGATCAGACAAACACAGTACGATATCTCCTTTTTACATTTATACCAATATCGAGAGGTACCAGTATCGAGCGGTACCAGTATCCCGAGGTACCAGTATCGAGAAGTACCAGTATCGAGAGTTACCAGTATCAAAAGGTACCAGTATCGAGAGGTACCAGTATCAAGACGTACCGGTATCAAGAAGTACCGGTATTATATAGTTGTATTGAAAAATTTTGATGAATAGCTTCTGGTGAAACAGTAACCCTTTTCAACCTTAGGTACCGACTAAATGACTGTTATTATTAGTTCAACATATTCAGGATTTTTATTTAGTTTTCTTCATTCGTATTAATTGTATCATAGCCGAATTATCTTTTAATGTGATCGTAGCAAAACAGACTTAATTCAGCTATTACTCGCTAATACTTTCACATCTACATTAAATGCCTTGTAATGTTGTTTTATTTATTATCAATTTATTTGACCTACACTAAACACCTTTCTCATGATATGTGGTTTTAAAGTTAGATTGCAAAATGCTGTTATATGTTAGATACAAATAAACATTGTTATTTGTTACATGTAAACACAAATAAATTTTCTGTCCAAAGACTTTTATCACCCATGGAAAGTTGTGTAAAACAGATAGTATATATATAAATCTTACTGTATATATATGTTAATGTGTATTTCGGTGTCTCCGGCTATTAACACTTTAGCTGAAAAAGCTTGCATCATGCTGGATTTGATCTCACGAAAACTGCCTTTCTGTGGCTGTAAACCACATATCTAACCACAAGCCTTCGAAAGTTGTTGTCATCGACATGCTAGGGCAAACTTGTTTTTCCTCGTACGATACCAAAAAAGGTTTGTTTGAAGTTAAAATTTAGCAATTTGTGTACTGATTCTATACGCTATTATGATATATACATCGCTTGCCATGCCGAGTGCAGCGTTATCCGTTATGGTAAAAACAGATTCGCAAACAGATAAAGTGATAAAATTTTAGTTGAAAGTTTGAAGTTTACAAAATGTCTACTAAAACCTCTTCTTAGTATGTGATTAAATAGCTAAATTCATTTATGTTAGATTCAGACTTTACGTTACATGCCTGTCACGAAAGTAAAACTATCGATTGTATGTTCTATGTGTACAGCATTGTAATTTTAAATTTTCTTGCAGATCATGACCACAAAATGCATTAAATTTACTGTAGGTAACTATATCTACAAAAATGTTAACACATTTTTACTAACCATTTTTAGATGATGATGTTTTTGATCATTTTAACCGGGCGTTTGTATTAGATCATCACGATGGGTTTCTATGCCCCTTTAAACTTCTATACGATATTTTCCCCTTTTGATGCAAACACTTAAACGAATGAAATTCATATAATTATGTATCAAATAATTTTCCATTGTAATCATAGCAAAACAGACTATATTTACGTAGCTATTACTTGCTAATGATTTCACCTTTACATTTAAACACAACTGCAGTTCTGTTTTTCTTCTTAAATTATTTCAACAAAACACCTTTTCATTATATGAAATCTAAAAGTTACAGTTGTCTGAAAAAGTTAGAAAACCTTTACAGTTGTTTTATTTTTTGTTCTCAACTCATATAAACTGCAAAAAGCACGTTTCGCGCAATATGACGTTCGAAAAAATAATATATCTGTCCAAAAACTTTTTGTTACTCGGCCAACGCCGGTATGTAGCCGGTCTATATATATATTTATATATATATATTTTTCAAAGTATGTTTTATGTTGTACGTCTGTCTGCATTTTGGCTATAGCTATTAAAATTTTGAAATAACGAATTTGTACAGAAAAAGGTTTGCTCTGAGAGATTAAAGAGATTAAGTTGTTTACTTGCCAATTTACATGTAAGTCGCTGTATGGCAGCACATACCCGACGACTGTGCATACTATACACTGTGCATACTGTGCACCTACTACGCTGGGTGAATGCATAAGTAAGTGATTGTCATTAGTTAACTTACAAAACTTTTCCATTGACATTCTGCCGGGCTATTAGCAAGTGGCAGGCAACTCTAATTACAAGTCATTGTTTATAAGCTGACTTTTAATACCTGGGCAACACCAGATCGCACAGTTAGTATATATATATATATATATATATATATATATATATATATATATACAGGATGAATAGTGCAGTTGGTAAGGTGTTGGGACAGTGACCATTAGGTCCTAGGTTCAAACCCTAACAACTGCACCCTTCTGGTGGTCCTTAGACAAGACCCTTGCTTGTATAACGTCTACAACCTCTAGGATGATTGCAATAACCAAAGCTATGCCGGCTCGGACGTCGCCCGGTCAAACAAGGTATGCGCTGCCTGTAGCTGAACCAGGACAAGGCAGTCGAAAATGGGCTACTGGTTCAAAACGGATGAAGTGGACTCAGACTGATAACACAGACCTCATGCAGTGCTACTTTATGAGTGAACCTCAAAAGTGGGGCTATATGGGAGGGATGTGCCAACTGTGGATAAACATTTGCCCTGAATTGCTAGAACCGCTGAGCAACTTGTAGCTCAGAGGAGTAACATAATCAAGCGGCACCTCTTATCAGAACTTGAGGTAGATGATATTAGGGAACAGTTCATTCAATTAACCTCAACCAACGAGGAGTACATATCATCACACACCGTCACACATACACGATCTTGTGTTGACTCACAAGTTGAAGAAGACATGCACTTTGACATTGACCCAAGGGTGAAGGAGCTTGCGGAAAATATCATCAACAAGATGCCAGCTGCTAATGATTATGAAAGCAGGGTACGACTAGGGAGAGTTAGCAAGACCATACCCAAAAAGCTGTTAGGAGACATTAACTTGGCACTGGAGTCGATCTCAACTAAATCGACCAGTGAGACTAATGCCTTAATCTACAGTTCGGCAACCGTCGTCTTGGAAGAGATGGGTATTAAGCCACTGTCAACAAGGCTTCAAGCCATTCCATCTTGGCAGATGAGGCAACAAATTAAGATCAAGGACTTGCGCAAGAAAGTTAGTAGGAAAGTGAAAAGTCTAACCACAGTTTGGAGCATCCAAAAAGGGAAACCACAATAGAAGCTCTAGAATCTGCTAAACAGCAGCTAGTACATTCTTGGCACGACTGAAGCGGTAGACCAAAGAGCGGGATAACAAGAGAATGAACAAACTGTTCATCAATAATCCATCTAAAGTGTATTCTCAGTTCAAAGGTGAACTGCAGAGGCCAATGTCAGATCTTCCCCGATCCAGCACCTCAAAGTTCTGGAAGGACATCCGGGAGAAAAAGAGAATACTCATAACACTACTGCAAATTAGCTGAAGAGGCTTAAAGAGAGCCACCAACACACTGTGGCTCAGCAAGGACTCATCATCAGCGAAGTGGACATTAAGTGCTGAGTGTAGCGTATAAAGCACTGGGCAGCACCTGGCCATGACATGATTCAAGTCTTCTGGTTGAAGAAATTGACATCACATCACACTAGAATGGCTAAGCAGATAGAATGCCTAATAGAAAAAGGCGACCATCCAGAATGGCTGACCAAAGAATGAACTGTACTTCTGATAAAAGATCCAAAACAGGGTCCGATTCCCAAAATCAATCGACCAATAACGTGCTTGCCCACCACCTGGAAACTGCTCTCAGGAATAGTTGCAGACAAACTGGAAGAGCACATGCGTCACTACGTGACCAGTGCTCAGAAAGGAATTGGGCGCAACACCCGAGGAGCCAAACATCAGTTACTGGTGGATCGGACGGTCTGTCAAGACAGCAGGAGAAGGCATACTATTCTTGCCATTGCTTGGATCAACTACAAAAAGGCTTATGACTCATTTCTCCATAGTTGGATACTTTAGTGCCTCAGTATGTACAATGTTCACCCTGCTCTTATGGTATTCATCAAGATGTCAATGACCAAATGGAAGACGGAACTGGAGGCTAATGGCAAAAAGCTGGCGAGTGTAAAAATTAGGTGAGGCATCTATCAAGGTGACTCCTTATCACCGCTGCTCTTCTGCATATGCCTAAACCCTCTAAGCAATATGCTGGAGAAGACTCACTATAGGTACCAGTTTAAAAGTGGCACCAAGATAAGCCACCTTTTCTACATGGATGACATCAAGCTGTACGCTAACAAAGAAAGGGACATTGATTCGCTAATACACCTCACTCAGGTATACGGCAAGGACATCGGAATGACCTTCGGTATTGAGAATTGTGAAAGGCTAATTCTTAAGAAAAACCATTCTACGCTTACAGATGGCCTAAGAATGCTAAATGGTACCATAAAAGATATAGAAGAAGGGTACAGGTACTTGGGGATTATGCAAAGCAACATCAACCACGAAGCCGAAGTGCGTCACAAAGCCATTACTGAATACAAGAAATGCCTTCGGCAGGTCTTACGGAGCCAGCTCAATGCCAAGAACCAAGTCATGGTAACAAATATCTAGGCAATGCCAGTAATAAGATATCCAGCAGGCATAATAAAGTGGACTGAGGAAGCCATAAAGGGAAAAGATATAGCAACTCGTAAACTGCTGACCATGCATGGAGCACCCACCCAAAATCTGATACTACTAGATTGTATCTCGATAGGAAAGATAGCGGTAGGGAACTCAAAAATGTACAGCAGACAGTGAAGGAGGAAGAGCAAAGCATCAAAGCCTATGCAGCCTATGTGGCCACTTCAGCTAAGTTGCCAGCTGAATTTCAATCGGCTGTTCTTACAATGGACCTTTGCCCTGATGATGAGAAAACTGACTGGCACACGAAACTTTTTCATGGTGCTTACCACCGACAAATATCTAAGGTTGGCGATCTTCACCAGACATATATGTGGCTGAACAAAGGAAACTCAACGGCCAATACAGAGTTGCTAATCCTGGCAGCCCAGGAGCAAGTGCTCCCAACAAGGCAACTCCAAACAAAAATCTATCACACTAGAGACGATCCTAGATGCAGACTGTGCAAAGATGCACCTGAGACCATCCAACACATCATCAGTGGATGCAAGCAGTTAACAGGAAAGGCATACACTGAGCAGCATAATCATGTCGCAGGTGTTGTGTATCGAAGTATATGTGATGAGTATGGCCTTAATAAACCACAACACTGGTGGGAAACTCCTGGTAAGGTCAATGAAAATTATTGTGCTAAGATCCTCTGGGACTTCTACATCCGGACTGACAAGCATGTCCTAGCAAACCAACCAGATATTGTGGTGGTGGACGAGGAGAACAAGAGAGCTACTATAATAGATATAGCAGTACCCAATGACTACAATATAGACAGCAAAGAAAAAAAAAAGGTAGAGAAATATCTCCCTCTTGGAGAAGAGATTGAAAAATGCTGGGATGTAAGAACAACTGTAATCCCAGTAGTCATTGGGGCACTGGGCGCAATAACACCGGCGCATAAAATGTGGCTTGCCAAAATACCAACAGCAATCAACTCAGGTGAGTTGCAGAAAAGTGCGCTACTTGGAACAGTTAAGATCTTGAGGCGAGTGCTCAAACTCCTAGGTTTCTGGTAGGAGCCCCGAGTTAGAGCAGAAACTACCACCCATATGGGTTAACCGGGGTGAAGAATCAATTTTTTTATATATGTATATTTATAACATATATACATGTATATATATATATATACTAGCTGTGCCACCCGGCGTTGCCCTTGTAATAGAAGAGTCTTTAGACAGAAAATTGATTTGTATTTAACATATAACAACATTCGCCATTCTAATTTTCAAACTACATATCATGAGAGAAGTGTGTCGTGTAGTTAAAATAAATTAAGAGAGAAATAAAAACAACTGTAAAGGTTTTAAAACTTTGTCAAAAATCTGTACCTTTCAATCTAGTGGCCTGGCATATTGCCAATGGAAACTCCACTAAGCTAGTTAACAAGGTTAGGCTTCTAATGACGGTAAGCCATGACTTCGAGTCTGTATTGATGTCCAGCTCAGCTGTTCTAATAATAGCTATAGCCGGATTTCCAACAGACGGATTTCCAACAGACGGACTTTGAGAAATATATATATAGATATATATATATATATATATATATATATATGTATATATATACTAGCTGTGCTACCTGGCGTTGCCCATGTATTAAAAATCAGCTTATAAACAGTGAGAAGTAATGAGAGTTGCCTGCCACTAGTTATTAGCCATATATATGTTTACATCTTTTTTCTTTTAGGTAATTGCATATACAGTATATATAAATATTTGTATATATATATATATATATATATATATATCATTCTGTACACTTACAATAGGAAAATGTGATATATTTATTACAGGATCATTTTGTATACTTGGTATATAAGCCTATTATATACTTGGTTTGCGAGCATATCATACATGTATATTTAACATAGGATCATCTGATATATTTAATAAAGAAGCATCTCACATACTTAGTATATTGCCAGCTCATGTACTTGTCATAGGAGCATATCATGTATTTGGTATATTACCATATCATATGCTTAGTATACGAGCATCTTATTTACTTATTATCGGACCATTTCGTGCATCTTGGCATAGGAGTTTCCCATATACACATATTTGGCAAATGAGCAACTCATTTACTTGGTATGGGAACATATTATATACGAGGTATAAGATCATTCCATATGCATGAACTCAGGATTGAGCATATCTTATACTTACATAATATAAATGCATATCATATCTTCAGTATTGGAGCATATTATATAAATAATATAAGATCATCTCTTATACTTGTTGTAATAGGAGCTCATATATCAGGTATAGGAAAATATTATATACTTGTTATTTCAGCATTTCATGCACTAATTATATGAGCATATCATATCCTCGGTATTGGAGCATGTTTTTTACTTAGTGTAGGAGCATTTTATATACTTGGTACAGGCCCAGCTCATATGTTTAGCATTAGCATTTTATATACTGAGTATATGATCATCTTATATACTTATTATAGGAACATTTCATATACTTAATACCAGATAATTTTGTTCATCTGGTATATAATCCTAATATATAATCGGTTTAAAAGCATCTCATATATCTGGTAAAAGAGCATCTCATATACTAAGTGTAGCAACATTTTATGTAGAGTTGAACCTTGGTTCTCAAATATAATCTGTTCCAAAAGGTTGTTAGAAAACCGAGTTGTTCGAAACAATTTTTCCTATTGGAATAATTGTACGTAAATTTTAATCCGCTCCAAAGCAAGAAAGCAACTTCTGTAAAGTATTTTTTCAACTTTTTACAGCATGAACTGTACTGTATACTGCATACTATTAACAAAAACGGGTAAATATAGATCATGTTAAATTTAAATAAAAGGCCTTCTGACTATGATGATGGAAAAAGAAAACAAAAGTAAACATTTTGTAGGTTTTGCTCCTGAAACATCAAAAACATTAACCATTAAGATACAATAATAAAAATTGCTAAAATTTTTAATGAAACAGCAAAAAACGCAACAGATCAGTTACATTAAAAATTGCAAAATAAAGAAAATATAAACAGCATTGGCACGTTTACTTGGCATCTTTGAAGGAAAAGCCTCCTCCAAAACATTTTAGGGTAACTCGACTGGAGGAGTTGTCTCTAGTAAATCTTTTAGGTAAAGGAGGCCTCATCCCAGATGATTCTTCTCTTTTTATAAAGAATTTGTAAAATTTAAATTGCTTTTCCATTGGTTAACGAATGTTTCTATGCTTTTTCCGGAGCTATTCAATGAGCATGCTATAGTTTGGTTGAGAATCGAATTTATTTTAGAGATCGGAGACGGACAATTCTCAAAATCTTTGGTAAAAAAGCGATTTGGTCAAAAACCAAAGTGTTCGAGACCCGCGGCTCTACTGTACTTAGATTAGGAGCACTGTATATACTTGGTATAACATCATCTCATATACGTACTTTGTATAGGAGCATTTCATATACTTGGGATAGGAGCATCTCATGTGCTTTGGGATAGAGGCTTTTCATATATTTTAAATATGACCATTTCTTGTACTTTTTTTACCAGCATTCCATAAATGAAGTATAATGCTTG
Source organism: Watersipora subatra (assembly GCF_963576615.1). NCBI lineage: Eukaryota > Metazoa > Bryozoa > Gymnolaemata > Cheilostomatida > Watersiporidae > Watersipora > Watersipora subatra. The sequence continues at coordinate 51,311,110 of NC_088712.1, read as the reverse complement.
AAAGTCTGAGTGATGAAGATTAATTTTAATTTAATTTTAAATGGTCTCACAGCAACTTCCATGATGAACTAATTGGATTATGAGTAACTCTTGTTTAGGGTTAACAAACACTTTATGAGAAGACTACATGTTCACATACAAATTATCACCTCACTCTTGTATGTGGCACCTGTAGTGATATAGATCCTAGTTTATAGGATACATAATATATACTATCTCCTACATGTACTTAGTATGTTGTGCTGCCTTGACCATGTTGTGTTTTCTTGTTTACAGAGGTACTCTGAAGTAACTTGGTGGTAGCAAATACCAACACTTACTCCCCCACTAAAGATGATAGAGGCGGGCTTACTTTGATATGCAGAAATACAGCTCATTCAAACCTTGAGAATGTCTACCCTGATATTGTAAAACAAGAAATTACTCTGGATCCACGCTGTAGGTCTACGAGTTTTTTAATGCATAACAATAATACTCCGTGTTCATAAAATGAGAGGATAACAAAACTAGAGCTGGTAGTTTTAGCACTAAATAAACTATATTTTATGTTTCAATCATCACACAACCAAACATGAGCGAAGCGAGTGTTTGGGAGCGTTATGATAAATGCATATGTGTGCACAACTCCTGAAAATTATCCATCAACGACCATATCCAAACCTTTGTACCGAAATCCCATCAAAAGGTTTAACCTTTTTTGCGTGGAGTCGTTTAAGTATAATAATGATACGACACACATATAAACCTATTCAAATCAGCTATCAAGTTTTTGAAAAGTGTCAAAAATATCCTAAAAATTATCCATATCAGATTATACATAACTAGAAAGATTAGTTTGGCCTAAAATCGCCAGTAAAACCTGACAAGCCTTTTTAATGAAAATGAAGACCAGCCAACAAAACGCCCAGAGAGCCGTGCAACAGATAGTAGAACCATAATGTTGTGCGCATTTCATGAAAAAATTGTGCACATTTCACCTGTCCATGGTGTTGTCCAATTGCCGAATGTTTCTGTAATAAACATAGACCGGTAGAGGCGTAGACCGTAGACCGATTTACAGGTATGAAAATGTGGTGCACAGTTTATCAGCTTATGTTTTGGGCCAATTACCAAAGGTTCCATTAAATTATTCAGAACATAACATTAACCAACTTTTTTACATCCTATGTACAAGCTATTGACAAACTTCAATGCCCCTTTGTGACAAGAACATTTCTTTATTTTACTCTAGTTTGCCAAAAACCTCTACACACTTGTGAATGCTAATGCTTGCTTTCTGTCACAGATCGCTGTAAAACCAGTCTAGATTTAAGCCAACAAACTTTCAAACTGTGTATATTAATTACACAGCAGCTTGCCATTTTACTTCTAATATTGCATTTTTCCTATTGCAGGGGAGAGAGATAAACATACAGTCAAACATGAATAACTCGCACTCAAATAGCTTGAACACATGGTTAACTCTAACACTTTTGTTTGGTCCGTTTCCACGATAATTTGTTTCAGACAACTCGACCTCAACTTCGTTAGCTCCAACTGTTTTTTGACCAACAGCTACCGAGACAGTTGTTGGCATTTTAGAATATCACTTTTTTCCAAGCCAAAGACATGAACCTCAACTTTTAGTAGTTTGTAGGCTTCGTTATTACCATCATTGGAAAGCATTTTTGTCAACGAATTTTCTAAATGTTTGGTAAAATTTGATTTTTACCAAACATATAGCCTACTTAGCGATAGTCTTCCGAAAGCGAGGAAAAGCGAAGCAACCTTCGGCAAAAGTGATCTTGGTTAAAACACTCAAAAGAAAAAGATGTTTTTTTTCTGAGCATTTTCACAGCAAACAAGTTTTGCCAATTTTCATCTGAAAGCGTCCTAGCAGTCACATCACATAAAACAACAAATCAATATCAAGTGATAAGGAAATCTGTATACTTTTGTGGTAAAATTTCTTTAAACTTTTTATTAGAAGCATTTAATTTGAAACAAGCCATTTATCCTTTTGATTCAAAATATATTTTGTAAATTTACATGTATCTGCTAATAAATACATGAACTTATGACAGTGCTCTGATAACTTGAACGCTCTGATAACTTGAACACTTTCACTCACTTCCATGCAGTCTGAGTTATCAGTGTATGACTGTATAATCTTTTCATTTCATTATTGTTGTTTGTTGTACATAATAACCCCAAGTACATTACAACTACCATTGCAGTTATCCTAGTGCTCTGCACTGCAGTGCTATTTTACTGCTGATATTGCATTTCTCAACCAAAAGTACTCTTTCTTTTTCTATTATCACTTTTGTCGTAGGCTGTATGACAGGGGAATTTCTCATTATATAATGTTTTTTGAAGTTTAAGTGTTCTGTTTAATTAACAAAAACTATTTTGCAGTCATAGTTCAATAAACATGATTGGTATGAAGAACACCAAGAACGTTTGGAAAGTTAATTGATTAGATTATTAGGTTGCTTTGTAGTTAGCTATATCATGAATTGAATTTATTTGCACAAAAATAAATAGGAAAATTTTTTTTATTTATTGTCAAGGACTCTGCAAAGTGACAGGTATTTAATATTATTGGTAATTCACATGTTAACATAACACAAACAGGGTTTATTTTAAAGATATTGACTTTGAAGAAGGACATTCTGCAGAACAATCTGTGACTCTCCACCCCGACTATGATCAGCCACTTGAATGCGGTATCATTGGACCTGGTGTTACCATCAGGTGGGACTGTAATGATGTCTGTACGTCAAGGACTGGCAAACAAACTATTATTCCGGCTGATTCCGCAAGTGATGGAGATGAACAAGTAATGTCTTGTCGCGGAACTGTTCCAGAAACAGGTATATTATGCATTTTTACATAAGATATTTATTGGGTGAATGTCCATATACCATAGAGTTACCATAATGGTCAGCTTCGCAGCATGAGCTCACCAGTAAACTTTTACCAGCGCTTCTGATAAGAATTAGTATATTTGAATTGGTAAACAAAATTTTATGCTGAATTTAAATAAATGGTCGTCGACACTGATTCACTTAAGTTAATTAGTCTCAAATCATGCAGTTATTTGTTTTGCTTATTTAAGAAATATGTGTAATATTTGTTGTTTTTGTACTTTCAAATGTATCAAAATGAGCTCAGAAATGTATGTTGCACCAAAAAAACATTCTCGGAATATCTCATGATACATTGTAGTATGACAGGGAAAAAACACCTGTTTAGAATTTCATCTAATACGTCTATGAAAAGACACTGTACATGTAACATCTGAAGGCTTCGATAAGATACTGCAACCGATAATGACAATAATATCTAACAATAATATGAGTTTGCCAATTTTAAATTTTATTGAAGAGTAACTAGTAGATATGTTAAAGTTTGAAGCTAATGTTGTTAACATAAAGTTAAGCCATAAAATATTGATAAAAACCTTGGAGAAGTCAACACTGAATGTTTGGAGGCCTCCAGCGTATAGGTGTCAAACAGATGCTAGCCATTACATGCATGCGATTTTGGTTTTTGCTATTCAACAATATGCATTTTTAGTTTTTTGTGTAGAACTAAAATGATCAAAAAAGCGACCTTAAACCACCTACTTAGCAATCTGTGTGAGTGTAGTAGAAAAATACAAGTTCTGGTTAGTTCACACTCAATTTCAACCACAGCTATGTTGTTTTGTTTTTTCAAAACTTTGCCATTTACTTGTTTGTTTGACTGATAATGATAAAAACAAACATATGAAAATTTAAAAAATGAGGTCATACGATACATTTAAATTACCATATTTTGTTTGATAAGATAATGTTGTGACATTTGCTAACTTAGAGAGAAAGAAAAAGTAAAAGTGAAATACTAAATTTTAAGCAGTTTTCTGGTATTTAAATCTATTAAAACGGAGCACCGCACTGTAGTCTAATATGAGATTTTTTTAATTAATAGTTCATTAATGCTTCATAATGCTTCATTAATAGTTCATAACTGGAGCCATTCACATTATGCTGATCTATTTCTTAACATTTGTTTCGTACTTATGCGGAGTTGATACAGTGTTTCACAGAATAGCCAAGCATTGCGCAACACTTAGCAAATTTCACATTAACATTCTTCTGCTAAAAGTAGAGAGTATTCCACTGTTTTAGACTCACTCATCCCTCACTAGACAATTGTTACTCTGCACAAAGTATAGCTCCATGACTTTTTCTTACTAACTTTGAATTTTTACATACAGACCAAGTTTACTCAATGATTAAGTTTGCCTTAACAAGTTCTGGTTTTACCTCTTCTACTTTTTCGATCTCTACCCTTAAAAAGTTTTTACTACTTTAGTGTTTATAATAGGATTGGAATCTAAGGAAAACTTCAATATCAAATGGCGAGCGGATGGTGCAACCCCTACCAACCCATCAGGAGCGGATGAAAAAGGTTCAAGTCTCGGAACTACCATTGGAGGTGCAGCCGGTGCGGGTGTACTGATTATCGGAATGGTTGCTTTGTCAGGATTTGCAATAAGGAAACGAACAAGTAAGAGCAAGATATTTTATTATTAGCTCTCTTATTTTGTATCAAATGAGCACATATTATTGTGGGAAAATGAATTTAGACAGAAAGCCAGATGGTATATAGTGACAATGTTAGTTCTATTAAAATACACATTTCTAAACTTGTAGCAAAGGTGTAATTTGTTTAAAATAGTCAATTAGCTTAGACTACCAATTATAATATTTTTGTTAAAGCATTAAAAATGATTTTAAGGTTCTTATATGGTAGAACTTTAAAGTAATTTTAAAGTTTTCCTATCAAAAAACTAGTATAACTTTTTTTACATTCAGGACTCTGGTGTGACTAGTATTCAACTACTACATTTATACAAGAACTCTTGAGTCATGTTTTTAAGAAAGAATACTATTATATTATTAGAATATATTATAATTCATTATATGTTGAAGTATATCAAAATAGGACTTTATTTTAAGGTAAGTCTTTCAACTCAAATAAAAAAATTAGGTCACTTGAGTTTCAGTTCTTATGTGGCATGCTAGAATTCATGTAGCCACTGCCAAATATGTAAGTTAATTTTTACCAGTTACATTCATACTAATTTTTTTTTAAACCAGAAACGGTTTGTTTTTACATGTATATGAAAGCACTTTGCTCAACAACAGGGTGGTAATATACTGTTTTGCTTGAGTCTATACCAACCGTACATGCTATTCTCAGCTATTTAGTACAGATAATTTGTTTAGCTTAAGTACACTTACGCATAGTTATTTATGTATTTACCCTATTCTTACATAGTAACAATTCTAGTAAGGAAATAATAAGTAATGAATTTGTAGAGCTGATGTCTTTTTGATATGTTGTTACTGAACTGTCCTTTTTATGGAAAGTTAATAGAACTAAGTTTTATGGCGATGAAATTTAATGTTTTAATAATCAATCATAGAAACTCACTTCATATGCAACAGTGTGGAATCTCTCATTTTTCACCAAAGAATAAAAATATTGTATGAAAATATAAAGTGTTACGTATTTGTAAAAAGCTGTTCTTTATTTGCTGGGTACAATAAGTGAACTAACATGTAGTTTTAACTTTTAGAGTTAAAAGGTTTCTACAGTTCTGTATGCAACAAAAACATTAACAACAGAGTTATCCCAAAATATGGAATAAATCCATGGAATAAACTTTATGGAAAAATCATATTTCTTACATATGTATGTTTTTCATTTTGTGTGAAAACTAGTATCTTCTTCAGCCACTCTCTAACCCAATCATGTTGATGATATTGAATTATGTATACAATAGGTAGAATGGAGGAACAAATTGCTGGAGCTGGAGTTGCTGGAAAGAATACACAAGGGTTTGTATCCAGTCTATATCTTTTATATCAGAGACTGTTACTTCCTCCATTTGACTTGTGTACAAGGTAGAAAGGACTAAGTGCAAACTACTAACTTACCAGCTAGTAAACTAATAGACAGCGATTAACATATTTGTATCATGAAGTATGTCATTAGTAAGTGTCATACATCGTCTTTACTATAATACTAAAAGTGTCCATCCGCCTGTCCAAAACTCTAGTTGAAGGCACTAGTTAAAAAGTTACGAACAATTAAAAGTAGTTAGACATTACGCAAAAATATTGCATTGTGTGGGATTCAAACTCCCAACATTCAGTTTACTAATTCAACACTTTAAAACAGCTACTAGTCAACTGGTTTCTGGTGAAGTGATATAATTGTACAAATAGTTCTTATTTGTGCTTTTCCGGCATACCTGATGATTTCTTACAGCGCGCTACACTTCCACGTTACTAGAAATCGAATTATAAATAGTGAACAACAACATTTTATAAAATACTTTAAAAAAAAAGACATTTTAATAAATATGTTACTTAGTCCTTAGTTTTGAGATTTTTAAAAACCAACAGCTTTACTTCATTAGTAATTTGCAATAACAGTTTTTTCAAACATTTTAAAGTAATATAATTGATTAAAAATAAAGGAGATTGCCAATTCCCGAAGCTGATCCTTTCAATAAATGCAGTGCAACTCTGTTTTAGTGTAAGTCGTAAAATCCTGAGCAAATTGCTTTGCACATACTGTACTGTCAGGTACTGTACACACTATCTTTAAGACTGGTAGCCACAGTTTAATTGCTAAGACTAAGTCTCTGGCTAAATTTCTTGTGTTTCACCATTTTAATTTGCATGAAAAATTATTTTTTCACTTCCAACATGGAAGTCCTTCTTTGAATCTTTAAAATTAAAATAATCTGTGTTACGCGTAATATTCATAGTGAAATCAAAAAAGTTATCAAGCAGGTGATGAAGAGAACATAATGAACAACCAAAATGACGTACCACCAAAACTAAGTGACTCACTAATGTCACTTTTTTTCTGAACATACACAACAAAGATTATTCAGTTCGCTAGATGAAAATAGTTTGTATTGGTCTGTGGTGTTTAGCTCCAATTATGCTAAATATATTTTTAGACATTTTCATTGGACGGGTTTGTAATCTTGAAATAGGGAAATTTTAGTCTGTGGTGACGCCAAGACTCTCCGTTCTAAATCTCGAAGTTGACTACATGATTCAACAAACCACAGTTGGTTTATAGAAAGCCAGTTTATAGGAATCGATAACTTTTAGGTTCAGGCTCTGGTTTAACTCAGGTAGTTTTAAGGATGAGAATCTCAGATAGTTTAGGGGTTAAAGGTCAATATAAGCTGTAGTTACTTTTTTCCTTTTAAACTTGATAATAGAGAAATCTTTCTGTCTTAGTAAATTAGTAAGGTCAGCCACAACATGTACAGTAAATATCACTTTTTGCCCCACTTCATGAGAAGTCATATTTAATAATTTTTGTAAATACTTCAATTATGTAGCAAACATGTAATTATTATGAAAGAGGACTGCTCTGTCAATGCACTGTATATTTTGGTGTTTTTTGTTACCACGGCAGACTCTGCATGGTCTGTGTTGTTTGTTGTAGAGCTTCAGAACCTCATACAAAGCCAACGGCTGTTTAGTTTTACTATAAAGCAGATTCCTCTTGTCATCAAAAGGTAAATTTATTTAGCTTTTACTAAACTCGCCAATTCTTTTGAAGGTATCGTTCATTTAAAAAAAAACAATTTATTAAGACCAAATTTTTTAAATATTTGCTATTTGTAACACCTCGAGACTGTAAAGATAACAGTTTGTCAAATTTGTTTTATAGCTCAGACATAATCACATACTGTTTATACCAGAGCCGCAATAGACTTCAGGATAGCCTATTGCTTCTTTACCTCAAGCACTGCGGACAATGAAATATTTGATAGAGCATAGTTTATGATGAATTTTTGAGTTGTTCCATTGTTGTTTTTATTTAATATCCTGCTTTTTCACGGTATTTTTTTCTCTTTATCTGAGACTTTTGCATCACCTGATGCTAACCACAGGTTGCAGAGTTTGACAAAATTTTATAGGAATAAAAGGCAAAAATCGGCTGAGCAAAAATATGGAAGTTACAGTTTTAAGATATTTCAGAATTTTGTTTGGTGTCAAACTGTTCCGTACGTACCTATGATATTATATCTTAGTGGGAGAGCTTTGTATCAAAATACTCAGCAAAAAATTGTCTTCCAATTCAAGTTTTAGCACCACAATATGATTATGCAGTAAAATTATTTGGTACCACATATTATGAATATGCGGTGGATTCTCAGCTAAAATGTGTTATGTTTTGAAATCGGTTTAAGTTTTTTTGGTCACATTGAAGAAATATGGTAACTTGTGTACAGTCCATGGTTTAGCAAAATTTTTCATTACATACCTCCATTGACAAAAAATAACCAAAAAATTATTTCAATCTTCACTTTCACCTTATTATTTTCAGAGTGAAATGCATGCAGTGATCACTCAAGGAACTAACTATGATGACCCGTCAAGAGTCAAAGAGGCAAAAAAGATGTCAAGAAGTTTCCATTATTTTAAATGTTCTTATAATTTTAGCTTTTTGTGCGTCACGTCAATCAACGGTAGTCTAAAAACTCCTGTCTTTCTTTTTTGTTGTATCCATTCAATAAAGTGATTTACTATTCTTCTCAATTCATGAAACTGTTTTAGCTGATGAATAATGATATAAGAGTCTAACCTTACATAGCGAGTTAACACCTTTTAATCCAAATAATTTTACATATATACAGTAACTCTTATATTTCTGATCGCGTTGCATGACACAGAAACCTTCTTTAATATGTTAAAACACATGCAAGTTTTAATATTTTGTACTAAACCTGCATCACTCAAAGCTTGGAATAAAAATACTCCATATTTCGTAATTTAGCTCGCTTTTGTATGAATATAATTTTGCGACAGCAAAGCAAAAGACATGTAAGACTGTATTTTGGCCAAGTGTTTGTTGTTTCAGTAGGAGTCATCAACTATAATTTACTATCACTTGATATCTCCATTAAATTCATTCCTTATGCTCAATTTTCTATTCCTAGTGCGTGTCCAATATCTAGCCAATTAAAATCTCAATAAGTAATGTTTACCTTTCATGCATAAAAATATGCATAACATCAGTGAACTTTAAACAATAGACTTATTGCGTTTTGTGAATTATCTAACAGTGTTTTAGCACTTACGAACATCTATTTTTATAGGTAAATGTAACAAATACATGTAGTTCTTTCTGAAAAATTGATCTTTAATTCTATCTATGAAACACTTACCATCTTTCAATCCTGCTTGAGACTGTCCCACAGATAGAATGATATCGGATGTTAGTTGAAAGACTTTATAAAATACTGCTATGTGGGGACTCAAACTTATGGCATTCAACCAGGTAACATAGCACTTAGATTCAATCTCTGGATTTACTACAGAATCTTTACTATTATAAAAGTGGTTTTACAGCTTTAAAATATTCTCATTTTTTGCACAACTGAATTAAGCAGTATTAGTGTCCTAACCATTTTTATCGGAGCAAAATTTTTACGCTTCGCCAATAAGAATACTTGTTTTGCAAATAATAAAATTTTAATCAAGTGGCATGACTTACACATTAGGGGGTTAACGTCAAGTTTTAGTCTAAAAATAGTAATATAGATTTAATAGTAATTGCTAAACTGTTCTTTACATACCTCAAAGCATCAAGGCAACTATTAAGCGACAAACTCTTATTTGCCTTATATGGCCATTAATTTTTTTAATAGCTTTCAAAGTTAAAAGAAGACAACTGCCAAGCGTTAAAGTTATAAAAGAGTTTTTGATTCGAACAGCAACCACGCAATAATTAACTGTAAATATGTAACCAAGTCATTACTAGTACTATTTTGTGACCAATTTTCTTCTGGCTACTTTCTATTATGGGTTCATAAAGATAAATGTCAATGTGGCAGTCAAATAGAAGTGCATGGTGTTCAATTAACCCTTTTCCTATAGCGCCGGTCAAATAGAGGTGATGTTCAAATAAAGGTGGCATTCAAATAGAGGTTCTATGATATAGTTGTGAAATTTTTGTGTTGCCATTGTACTTAAGTAGTTTGGCTATTTGCTGTGTAGTAACAGGAATCACTGATTTCCTTTACAATATGTGAAGGTAATTAGAAATTCAAAAGAAGTTGCTCGAAAACTTTATTTCATTTGTGTTTGTATATTGGAAAATGCTCTTAGAAACTGACTGACATGCACACGCTCGGATGTGTGCATGCGGTGATGCATGTGTGTATGCGCGGCTATGCACGCGCGTGCAGGCATGTGTGCATATGTCGGTTTTCCAGTACCCATGCAATCGCTATAGAAGTATGTTTCCCTCTGAATCAGATTTTGTTTAGAAATAAATTCGAGCTAGTACTAACGCTTGTAACGAACCCTCTAGCTTTCATTGTTGGCAATCAGATGCAACCACATACCATTTTTTATATATTTATTAGTATACATATGTGAATACAAGAGAAACCAATTGTTCCCTAGTATCCCTCATTACCTTTCGTCTTGCTAGCCTCAGATCATCTTTCATTGTGGTAAAAAAAAAACTTTGTTTTTATTAATCGCTTTAAAACTTATATTATTTACCATATTACATTACTCACCAAGTTATTTTATTATTAATATCTTTGTTTGTTCATTTTTATGTGAACTAGGCATACTATTTTTAATGCAATTTGGTGGTGGTTTGATGTCGTTTCTTAATGCTTACATTTTTTACGAGTCTATACAAATGTCATTAGTGTAAACTGATATTGACCCAATCAAGATATTTTGTTGAGTAGTTAAATATGTAAAAAATAATTGTAGTAAAATCTTTCTCATGAACTTCCATTTTTTACGAGGCTCTGACAACATTGCTCAACGTGTTAATATTGCATCACTAACAAATATTTTACCTAGACAAATAGATTGCTACACAACTACAATGACAAAGTGTCATAAACTTTATTGACCTTGTTGATGCTTCGCTGAATGTCTACTAAATGAGCATATATTATTTTTGTGAGGTTATTAACTCTGACCAAAATAAAATTGTTTTCCTTGTAAGCCTACTGGTTGTCACAAACTTCATTGACTTTATCACTGTCTTAGACCTTTAATAAAAGTTAAACTTACAGATTTAATAATTCCACTCAGTAATAACAATCCGAGCATTTTTTTTAATTTTCATGCTATAAAGATGGTATAGGTAGAGCAAATGACTAATTTTTCAACTACGACTTGAAAGCATCCATCACCTGCATACAAAAGATTTATTGTGGATCTTTTTAAGCATATTAAAGAGTTCCAATTCTATGTTGCATCTAAGTTTTCATGAAAGATAAATTTCTGAACAGTGATGACAGCATGGACAGCATTCAATATTTACATATAAAATACCTGATAATTACACAATGCCTGCAACTGATTGACATGTAACATAGATATGCTAGACATGTACATGTAACTTTGTAATGGTAAACCTTTCTTTTTTTATTTTTCCTCCTGTTTTTCTTCATCGTAGTTATAATCTCATAGTCAGGTGTTTGCTCTGTGGATACCAAAGTTGGTGTTTTTTATGTTTTTCGATGCTGCCATTTTGCTGTGGAAATGTAATTCATGTGTCCTTAAAAATAAAGCTGTACAAAAAAACTACTGAAAAAATAAACCAAATTGTGGCAGTGAAATAGAATGAGTTATATCATAGTGACAAAAGTAGCACATGTACTGCTTGTAGATTATCTGGCATGTGCAAGAAAGCAGTGATGGTAAACAATTTGATAGAGAAAACCAAAGGTATTTATTTTTAACCATACAAATCTTTTAAAAGAAATTTTGAATTTATCAGATCTATATATATATATATATATATATATATATATACACCGAGAGAAAAATGATTGTAATTTGATTTAGCCAGGCTTAAGATTTAATAATATGTTGATAATGATCTAAAAATCACTGTTACCCATAACACATACCCATACTGATTGAAAAATGATTTGATAATGATGATTAATGGCAAATTAATCAAGAGCTGGAGTAAATAGTGAGTCTATCCTACATTCATCTGACAACTCAAACTTCAATCATAACTGATCATTCTTAAATCCCTGAAGCAAAATGAAAAAATCAATCATATGACACTGATGATTAATTTAATAATGATCACTAATTAATTGTTGACAGCCGGCACTATCAAAATTTAATCACATACTTCCTCATGAATCTGTTTTAAATCATCGTTGAAATAAATCAAATTTGAGACAGTTGCCATTTAATATTGATTCCACAATCCACAGCAGTTTAGACCAAGAGTTGTTCCCACTTTAATCTGGTTACACATGTCCCTACCATTACTTCTATTACTACTAGTACTACTACAAGTAATACAATGGCGCTGCCACTACTAGTACACAATGAAATTCTATACCACAATAATAAATGAATCAATCATTCTCTAGTCCACCTCTTGTCGATACTAATTTTGTTATGTGTCAGAGTTAGCCATAGTCTTTGGGTGAGTGAGCCAGACCCTGGCCATGTCACAGAGATCCCCCACCACGGCTATACTTCTGAATCTTTTGATTTGAATGCCAAATAGTCTGGTAGCCAAGTCCCAGCCAAGCTACAGTTAGGGTGAACCGGCGCACAAAACATCCGTTCAATGCCCAGCAATGAGTACGTCGGACACCTTGCAGTAAGTAAGCGCGTTCTGGCTCTGGGCTGCATCCTCCTGTTAGCAAATGAGATTTTTGAGAGTGAATAGTATACAAATGGTGCATATTGGCCCTTGAGTAGGGGGTGGTTGAGTTTTTAACCTAATTAACCCTCATCTCCACTCCCCGCCTAGATTTGGTCAAGGCCATGTTTTTGCGTTTTGAATTTCATACTTTTATAGATTCATTTTTATAGTAGATAATTATTCGTGAGCATTCGGTGCGAATCATTCTAACTTGTCTTGTCTCAAACTACCACTCTTTCGACTCGCTGACCCTGCAACACCTAGTTTTACCCAAAGCAAAAAAGCTGGTTTCTGTGATTGTTGATGGAATGACCTGTTTCGTCAATATCTCAGTGTAAGCCTTTAGTATCTTGGTCGATCATTAAGAAACGAGTTCAACACAAATAACAAAGGTGACCCCTAATGAAATCAGAAAACAGATACAAACAGGTCTTCAAACACCCTTCGACCACCAACGTGGAAATGCAAATGCATAATTGAGTGTCCAGGTCTTTGCTTACGAACCAATAGTCAATAGCTATAAAACCCTGACAAGGTTTATGAAACCTGCACTATTCATTCATGCAATTGTTGATATCTTGTTTATATTGGGCTCATTTATGTTAGTCATGCACAATTCAAAGTAGGAGCTGTGTTGCCTTTATTAAAAAATAATCAGTGTGCAGATAAATCTTAATATCACATATGATTAGACTGAACATTGCATATAATTATAATACTGATCAGTAATTGCTATTGTGTTACAAACTTGATATCACAGCAGTTTATTTTCCACTCACCCAAGCACACCTCCACTTCATGCCTGAAGATATACAGATATTTTCTTGTGAGGACAACTTATTTTGGCCTATCTGATAGTATAAACACAAACACGAATGGCAATCATTCTGCTTGGAGACCTGGAGCATCGCTAAGTACCCAAATTTAGCACTTCACTTGCAACAATGATTCAAGTTGATGTAGAGGAACAGATCATGAAACCTTTTAAGTGCCACTGGACTGAATTCTCTTATGAGAAAATGAAAATGAGAAGATTTGTTGAACACAATGAGAATTGAATCTTACAATTAGTTTTGTTGTTGCAGGCATTCTATGAAACAGAATATCATTTCTAAAAAAATAAATGTTTATAGCAGGGCTGTAGGCAAAGTTCCCACTGTTGGTGGGGTCAGGCCAATTTTTAGTAAGGCCAAAAATTGAGAAACATATAAGAAATCATAACAGACGCAATGAAGTGGGACGGGTCAGGCAAATTTAGTACTAATGATTCCTATGGCCTGGGTGATAGAATGATTGCTGATTTATTATTCAATGAAATTTCTCTTTCATGTTTATTCACTGTTAACCCCCACTGGGTTTTATTGTTATAGCCGGGATGCTATAGATTATTATCTGTGAAATGTTATTATGCATGTACAGTAGTGACACTGCTATGTTATAACAGCTCAGTCGTAATCACTACATCATTCATAATTCCGAGACCTTATTAATGCGGCTTTTCAACTTGCTTCAAAATTTGGCTAGAATACAATCATTGCTTAATAATATTCACACATTGATATGAAGGCTGATTATCATATCATTGCCCGTGAGCTTTATACAATTTATGCCTCTACCCCACAGAGTCGGGCAACTAGTATTACTTCATGAACAGTTTAATGGAAATATCATAAAATATGATATAGAAAATTACAGAAGACAAACCTGATGGGAAAATTAACAGTTTTGGATAGCTATTACCAATTGATTAGTGCCTATCAGGTATATACCATTGACATTGTTCTGTTATATCAATTCAAAGGACTAGACTAGTGCTCTGACTTATGCAGTGATAACAATTTTATAATGCTTTTTGTAAAAACATAGACACTGGCCAACGTAGTTCATTATATGCAGCGAGCTCGGCTAACGATGACGTCGTGATATATAGCCTGGGCAAGCCCACACAAATAAGGGTGTTTGTTGTTGTGTTGTATGCAACAACCACCTCCATCTAATAAAAAACTTGTAGTGGCTTGCCCAGGCTGGAAGATATCAAAGTCAAACATGGTTATCTGCTAGTTTTCAGATTGTTTTAAATCATAAATTTTGGTGGTATAATAAACGGATTATGTAACCACGATTCTGCCCTATTGCAAGAATAATCATGCTTAAATTTGCAGCAGCCCTTATCAATACTGTTCAAGCCAAGCAATCACCTACCTTAGTTAAAGATGTAGTTGCGTCAAAAATGAAATTAGGACCCATAAAAGGCTAAAACATCAGCTACAATTTGATGCCATTTTTGTCTTTGTAGACCAACCCTGTCCAGAGATATATGCGTTTGAATGAGGCCCTCTTTTAAAAAGCTCACGTTCCAGCGGGTGCCAATTTCGTGACGTAACAAGTTTGTTTTCTGAAACGAAACCACGAGCGATAAATATGAGGTCGCTTCGTTAGCCAATCACGAGCGCGAAATTTTTATATAGGCCGTAATAAATGTTATCACTCGTAAAACGGGTTGTCTGTGATCTCGAAGATTCTCATTCGATAGAGAATTCTCACCGTTACTGGTTCAGCGCTTTTCACCAATTACTACATACAAGTTATAGTTTTAAAATGGCTTCATGTTCGAGCGACTGCGACTCAGAGTTATCTGAGCAACCTTTAGTCAAAGATTGGAGCAGGCAGCCTATGGTGAAAGCTGACAGGCGTCAGCAGCGTTTTGCTGTAGAGAAAGACAGAATGGAGGTAAATTAACTTAGAGTCTTCTATACCTAAGTAAATGTAATTTTTATAGTCATAAATACATATACTAATTAATAAAATGATAATTCTTTGCTATCTCCAATCATCGTTTCATAGCTCATCTGCCGTTTTACTTAGCTTTAATATTTTTTTTCGAATCTTTAGTAAATTAGAGTCATGATTACAAATTATTTTCACTCGTAGGAAGTGGGTAAAATCGATTGATCATTGCTCATCATTAACTACCAAAAACAAAGCTTCGAATCGCTGGTTTTGTATTTATATATTTTACATACCTATATTTTTGTTAAACGTTTACTCATATCGTGATTTTAGATTAGCAATCTAATTGACTCCCAAATTGAAACCTTACCGTAAATACACCTTAGAACGACATCAATGAATGCGTGTAATCATTACGTTTGTTTTATTGATTACAGGATGTTTACGTGGCACCACCAGTTCAGCAGTGGTGCAAGTGTGAGAATTGCCATGCGTGGAGTAAAAAAGAAATGAACATATGCTGCACAAATCACGACATGTGGCATTCCATTCCGCAAACTGGTATCAAATGCGTTACCGAAGCTGACGAAATAAAAGATCTAATAAAGCCAGGTCCATTGAGAGTGGCTTATTATAACTACTGCCACTACCATGGTAAGCTTATGAGGTTTGTAGCTGCTATTTTTACTGCTTACTTCAAGTAAGTTATCAAGATACTGTAAAAGTATGATATTTTGTTAGTGCCCAAGTATCCAGATGCGGAGAGCCTGGTACCTTCTGAAAGACTGAAAGACTGTGACATCTACAACATGGTGTGTAGGCAGAGGAGATTATGCGCGTATAGATCTCTGGTATTCTGGACATATCCAACAGGACTTAGGAGGGGAGAGCGACGACCACTACCAGCCTGCGTGTATAACATGGTGCGAGCTGCATACCCTGGCACTGAAGATGAGGATGAATACGCAGATATGGCGCATACAGAATTTGAATTTACTGCAGTGCAGTGATTTTTATATACTTTATTTTACAAATATACTATAAAGATATATATACACTTAAACTTTGTAGGCAATGTATAATATATACAAAAATAAAAAAGTAAAAGACAATGTATGCAAACGGCGAACAGCAAAATAAATGTAGCAAATAGAGTTGAACTACGAACAGAGAAAATTCACAGGAATACAGTCAGACAATGGAAAAAATGTGGCTTGACAAACTTCTCGTCTCCTGTCTGGCTGCTTCCTCTACCTCATCAACGAACCTGCAGCTATAATCATCAACAAAAGATAAATGACAAAAAAAATTAAACACTTCATTGTCTTGCCACATCTGCCAAAGTATTGTCTGGCAGACTGGCTTATGAATTATAATCAGCAGTATGATTAGCTATTACTGAGAGATTCGTGGAAAGCTCTATTCATCGCACAAAGTTAGAATCACCATGGTCATGAAATCTTGTCTTGCTGGCTCCCCATGAACAAAGCCATTGTTATATGCACTCTTGTACAAGCCTTGCATAGCCAAACCATTCTGAGCCACACCATCAATCGCAGAGTGGAAAGGTTGCTTTCCCGCGAATGGAAAAAAGGGAAACCCCTTGCCAGGTCAAATTAAATTTTAGTTTCTAATGCGGGTGAATTGACTTCAACAAAATTTTTTATTACGTCTTACGTTCACTAATTTGGTCAACTCACAAAACAATTGCTTGTTTATTATCAACTAATCATATAAATGATCAGCAGAAAAATTTCTACAAATTCACACTAACAATGTCTAGATTATGATGAATACACGATGCAGTTAGTTTCACCACATTCGAATAGTTCCTTTTGAACATGCGGCTACTCAGCCTTAGCACGATGTCATTGTCTACATCTTGCTAAGGTTCCTCCATCAGTGCCTTGAGCCGTTGACTGAGGTATCCTACTATATTTGAGGCTCAACGAAACACACAAGGCACATCAGAAGGCGTCCAACTTAGTACCGAGGCTGGCATCCACGTCGATCTTTATATATATATATATAATAATATAATTATAATATACATAATATATATATTATAATATACTTACACATGTTATATAATATAAATAATATATATTAATATATAATACAATATACATAATATATATTGTAATATATTTATATATATTATGAATAATATGTATAAATATATAACAATATAATTATAAATAAATATATAATAATATAATTATAACATACATAATATATATACTATGAATATTATAATATATTTTAATTTTGTAGGCAATGTATAATATATATAGCCTACAAAATAAAAGACAATGAAGGAAAACGGCGAACAAATTAAATGTAATGAACAAAAAAAGATCACAGGAAGTAAACGGATACAGCCGGACAATGGCGGGTAACGAGGCTTGACAAACTTCTGGTCTCCTCTGTCTGGCTGCTTCCTCTACCTCATCAACGGACCTGTAGCTATAATCATTAACAAAGGATGAATGACAGAAAAAGTTAAATACGTTTTCATCGTCTTGCCACATTTGCCAAAATATTGTCTGGCAGACTGGCTTATGCATTATAATCAGCTGTATGATTAGCTAATATTGAGAGATCCGTGAAAAGCTCTATTCATCGCACGAAGTGAGAACCAGACATGGTCAGAAAAATCTTGTCTTGCTGGCTCCTCATGAACAAAGGCGTGGTCAGATGCACTCGCGCGCAAGCCTTGCATAACCATACCAAACCATTGTGAGCCACACCATCAATCGCAAAGCAGAAAGGTTTGCTGTCCCGCGAATGGAAAAAAAGGAAAACCCCTTGCCAGGTCAAATTAAATTTCAGTTTCTAATGCGGGTGAATTGACTTTGATAAACTTGAATAGACTGGAATAAACAAAATTTTTTATTACGTCTTACGTTCACTAATTTGGTCAACTCACAAAACAATTGCTTGTCTATTATCAACTAATCATATAAATGATCAGCAGAAAAATTTCTACAAATTCACACTAACAATGTCTAGATTATGATGAATACATGATGCAGTTGGTTTCACCACATTCGAATAGTTCTTTTCGAACATGCGGCTACTCAGCCTTAGCACGACGTCAACGTCTGCATCTTGCTAAGGTTCCTCCATCAGTGCCTTGAGCCGTTGACTGAGGTATCCTACTATATTTGAGGCTCAACGAAACACACAAGGCACATCAGAAGGCGTCCAACTTAGTACCGCGGCTGGCATCTACCTTGGCAAATCCCAGCGCTCGGCACTACGTCGATCTTTTTATAAATATTATATGATATAAATAATATATATAAATATATAATTATAATATACATAATATATATACTATATATACTATACATATTATAATATATTTATATATTCTAATTTTGTAGGCATAATATATATAGCCTACAAAATAAAAGAAAAAGAATGCAAACGGCGAACAACAAAATAAATGTAGCAGAGTTACAATACGAATAGAGAAAGATCACCGAAAGTAAATGGGATACAGACAGACATCGGAGGGATCGAGGCTTGACAAACTCCTGTCTGGCTGCTTCCTCTACTTCATAAATGGATCTGTAGCTAGGACCACTTAGAGATTGTACATCTCATGGTATATCTTCAGCAAATAACAAAATAAAAGAAATGTAACAAACAGAGTCGCAATAGGAACAGCGAAAAATCACAGGAATTAAATGGGATACAGATCCTTGGCCTGAACCAGCCATGTTATTACAAACACATGCTGCAGCCTGCAATGCACAGACTAAATCACACCAATAATTATGCAGTATGAACATATCACAGAACAAACAGCCAAGCACCTACCTACATGGGGCTCTACGTAGTTGCCTTCTTCTTGCCACGAATAGCTCTCCGCTTGGCTAGCTCCAACTCTGCCAACGAAAGGTAATGTGGCTTGACATACACTCCTCGTTTCCTCTGTCTGGCTGCTTCCTCTACTTCATCAATGGACCTGTAGCTAGGACCTGTTGACGCTAGACTTGGAGGTTCTACATCATGCGGTATACCTTCGGCATCCACAATAGAAAGTCTCAGCTGATGGAATAGCTTGTTGAGATAATCTGTTGTGAATAAAAACAAAAAATTTCAAACCTAAACATCAGAAGTTTGAGCAGCATGTGGTAATGTAATGGCAACTTACCATATGTAGGCCTGGATCTTATATACCGCATACTGGGACGGAGCTTGGTTGCTTTAGACCTAGCGACAACCTTGACAGGGTTGCTGGTCTTATCTAGCATGACTGGTCTTTGGCAGTTTTCGTTGTGATGGAGGAGAGTTAGTTGTCCTCGGCTGAGCATTCCAGCAAAGGAGAAGCCTTCCCTCTTTGGAGCATTTCGGTTTAAAGAGCTGTGGAAACTTTCCAGTTCACTAGTAGAGACGGTGCTTGCTCGGTTTATAGCTGAGCTAAAGTCGAAGATGATATCCGAGAACAGCTGGATAAGGTCGGCATGAAGCTGGCGATCTAGATAGGCCACCTCAAGCTTGTTGCCTTCTTCATCAAACACGTCTTCTGCTTGTTCGTGTTGGCACTCTGGAAAAGTTTCATAGGTGTGAACATGTATATCACAAATGTGATTGACAGTGGAGCACCACCATTCTTTCCTGAGCTGGCCACTTTGAGTATGTGAAATCACATGGTACATGTGATTTATAACGGCGGGTATCCAGTCAAGAAGAATTCTGTAAGCAACCTTGGAGTTGGCAAGAGTTGTTAATCGCTTCCTCAAATTTTTGGTCAAGTGCCATGAGTCAAAAGTGTGAGAAACGGTGCTCCACTGAGTGGACATGTACTTCATGACAGAGGAGTGTCTGTCAGTTGTCAACTCGGCTACGTGTAGATTTTTCTCCTCTAGGTAAGCTCGACACCTTTTTAGCCCCTCAAGTTCCATAGCAGGTGACGATGATGTTTCTGTACATTTTAGGAGCTCACATGCCACAATCTTGCTGGAAGAGTTATCCATCAAAGTGTAGAAACTGTATGTAGCTACAAGGAGACCCCAATATTGAAACATGCGGTCCACAGATCAAGTTTGCAAAGCATAAAAAGTTACACAACAAATACGGTACCTGAATGTCCAATGCTGTGAAAACAGGCATCGCCACTCACTCCGATGGATTTTTCCCTGTGCTCTTGATGAACCTCTTCCAGCATTTCAGCTGTCACACTTCTAACAGCCTGTTGTAAATCGCATCCCAAAACATGTAAACCTCACATCATAGAATACAATAAAGTTGATACAATTTTGAACTAGATTTAAGATAAAGCTTACCCCATGTAGATATGCCTTTTGATGCCTGTGGTAAGTATTTAACGTCGGCATTGCGATGTTTATCGCAGAGAAAAAGTCAAATACTTTTTTTGGCAGTGATGCTGTGAAGCATATGGCGGCACAAATAAGAATGTTGATGACTGGAAATCTGGAAACCTTGTCAGAGTTTGACCAAGTTCTCGTGTGGTTACAGGTGGAGCAACGAGTAATGTAGCGAATATACGCCCCACGTCTATCCACCAATTCCACAGCACTGGGACCCGCACACATAGGGCATACTTCAAGGAGTTTTTGAAGCTGGCTATGCTCCACAATATATTTTGGCTGTTTCTGCCAAGGTCGCTCCCTGTGAACGCCAACAAAACATTTTTAGTGAAGATCAGACAATACTTTAGTAATATAAAATCAAGCACTGGATTAAGCCTTCATTAGTGTATAAGGAAGAAAAATTGAAACCTTACAATATTTATATTGTAAGATTGAAATATTGTAAATATTTAAAATTTAGAAATATTTAAAAAATCAATCATTTTTACAGTTAATAAATAGTAAAAAATTTAACAGCAGCTAGCAACTACAAAATATCTAGCAGAGTTCTACAGTTTGATTTGCGGCAATTAAGTGAAACACTTGAATGTAAAATAGCGTTGTTAGGCAGGCATGAGAAAGCAGCAAGCGTATGACAAGGCAAGCCTATGTTTAGCTTCTTCAGGAAGCACACACATACTTACTGCAAGCAGGCTAAAATAAATATTGTTGTAAAGACAGTGAGTACATATAATCGATGAAATAATACGCATTATCAAATACGAACTAGCAGTTACTATATTTCTTACCCCTCAAAGCTTTCTTCTGAAACCTCGTCTTCCGTCTCACTGTTATCTGAATCTGGCACCCATTCTTCTTCATCCAAGGCTTTACCCTAAAAGAAGCATAGAAAATGAAGAAAAGTGCTATGGCATTTTAGGAAACTCATCTAAGTCTTTAACGTAAAAGAAGCATGAGAAAAGGAAAAATTGCTATGACATTTTATCAAAGTATTTGTAACTTACCAGATCTTCCTCTCGTTCCTGCATCTCATCACTAGTATCACTCTCCATAATTAGAGAATAACGTTGTAACTGCTTAGATGTAGAAGGAATGGAGCTTGCTTCATCGACTACTGGCATTTTTCTTTTAGATGGAGGTGAGGCTGGAAGATCAGGCCTGTGAATAAATGTTTATAGACTATCAATATATATTGTAAAAAAGAATCCCGTCCAACCATATGAAACAAGTTAACTGTACTCACTGTTTAGCATCGGTCTGGGTTGAAATCGACCGATACTTAGGACGGTGAAGACATTTCCGTAGCTGTACCCCTTTGTCAACCTTAGAGGACTTTCCAGGTCCAAAGGACTCGGCAGGCTGAGGATTACGAAGTGGTATTTTCGATCGTGAATGAGAAAAAAAGGTTGCTGTCCTAGGCACTGCAGGAACACTGTAATATATAGACAAGAATTTTTTTTCCGTAAAACACGAGTTGTTTTATATTTTCAAATTGGAAGCTCATAACATAACTTGTGAAATTCAAAGATTCCTAGTACTGTGCATTATCACATCTTACACCACTTACGCATCAGCAAGTAAGCCTCGCACCACTGCTCTGCGCTCTCTTGTAGGCAAAAGGGTAATTGGCTTCTGCTTCCTTGGGGTAGCAGCAGAATCAGCTTTAATGTGCAGATTTCATGTGGGAATTATATCCGAGTGCTTCTTTAACATGAGCCGGATATCTTCTCCTTGTTGGTACCTGTATTGGTGGTAGTTGCTGAAGCATTCCTCAGTAAAATGCCGGAAGCAAATTCTAGATATGGTTTTATATCGAAAATTTGCTACATGTTTCTTCACAAATGCTGTCCATTTGGCTCGCTGTACATCTGTTGATGTCCTTCCCCGAGGCCAAGCAAATAGATGTTTGGTCTCTTCACAATTAGCTGCGGCACAGGAGAGAGCCCAATGTCGACTTGAAGACATTTCACTGCTACAACGAAACATTGAAGTGGTTATGCAGACTATTCTTAACAAATAGAAAAATATCACGATATTCAAGTGTGTAACCTAATGTGACTTTGAAGAAAATGCTTAATATCCATAATATGGCCGAGATTTATGTTCGTACAAATACGTGGTGTGTCTACCTTATCTTAAAACTAAAAAGTTTAAAGATACGAAAAAGTGAAGTAAGTTGAATAACTACAGCTGTATAACCATGATTAATATTTCATACTTAAAGTATTTTCGTCAATTGAAATGGCAGATCGACTAGTAAACCAGTCGAATGAACTACAACAGCGTTCTGCAATTATGAACTAAAATAGTATGGCTAATGTTGTTTTAATTTATAGAGCAACAGATCAAAACAAATGAAAATACTAATTGACTTACTAACTAAATAATGATTTGCCTTTTCATTTTAGTTTTTGTCAAACACAACGAAAGTTGGAAATTGTGAGAAAAGGTTATTCATATAAATACGAAGGTGTGTTTATCTTATCTTAAAACGACAACGTTTAAAGATACGTAAAAGTGAACGAAGTTGAATAACTACAGTATAACCACGATTAATATTTCATACTTAAAGTATTTTCGTCAATTGAAATGACAGATTGACTAGTAAACCAGTCGAACTAACTACAACAGCGTTCTGCAACTAT
Source organism: Watersipora subatra (assembly GCF_963576615.1). NCBI lineage: Eukaryota > Metazoa > Bryozoa > Gymnolaemata > Cheilostomatida > Watersiporidae > Watersipora > Watersipora subatra. The sequence continues at coordinate 51,287,667 of NC_088712.1, read as the reverse complement.
GAACTAAAATAGTATGGCTAATGTTGTTTTAATTTATAGAGCAACAAATCAAAACAAATGAAAATACTATTGACTTACTAAATAATGATTTGCCTTTTCACTTTAGTCTCTGTCAAACACAACGAAAGTTGGAATTTATGAGCAAAAGTTATTCGTATTTTCGCAATACCGGTATATCGGTAGTAGCTTGATCAGCTAGTAGTTTCACGTTCGAGTAGCAATTGAGAACTGCGCTGACACAGAGACCGTAATCAACTTAGTTCGCTTGACCTAATTACTGTAGACCGGTAGAATTGGTAGTCGGTACCCAAATTTTTACACAACATTTGGAGAAAGTGAGTAGAACAAATTTTCAATTTTCTTTATTTGAGGCCTTTTAAACATTCATAATAATGCATCTGTAGCAGGATTTAAAATTTTATTCTAGCCAACATGAGCAAATACAAAATAAGATATATGCCAATAGAGCCGCGTAAGGCTAGACTTTTATCGCAAATAGCCGATGTGAATACGAGAGATAGAGACAGGTTGCCAAACGCGTTACGTCATTTTTGGCGAGGCTGGGCACGTTTTTGTGGCCTGAGCGTTTTTACGGCGATCAGATTTTTTCGGTTTTAATCTTCAAATATCTTGGCAATGCGATTGCGTAACACAACAAACAACATATCAACTGATAGAGAAAAAAAAATTCTTTCTTTTAAGATCAACTTAAATTTTGACGCAACTACATCTTTAAGTGATTGAGCAAAACCAATTTATTTCCTCCTCCTCCAAAAGGATTATGACGATTACATGGCAGCAGGGCGGTTTGAAAATGGTACTGCGGGGAGAGTCCGAGAGGGGTGCTGAGTGCCCTCTCGATGGGGAGATGGCTCCATGGGTTCTCCCCCAAGAAATTTTATAGTATAACTAGTTAAAATGGTGCAAATCTAGCACAGTTGGCTCCTGATGGGGCTCATGTTCTAGAAGCAAGTTTGACATCATAAACCAACTTTCTAAATATAAAACTGTTTATTTTTATTGAGGTTGTTTTTAACAACGCTTATTAAAAATATAATGTGAATGAGCGCTGCTAAAGGGGTTGGCCACAGCTAGCATGAGGTAGAGTTATCACCGGGTACAATGCTGAATGGTGTAGGAGACGAGTAGTCTCTTATAAAATAATTTAATTAAGTAATATTGTAAAGGTAAAAAGTAAAATTAATAGAGCACCATGTTAAAAATAATGCAATTATACTGTAGTCTACACCACTGAGCAAGTAGTAGATTTAAGTTTGAGCTTTGCATGTTACATGCATAGCTCAAACATAAATTTGTTTCTATGAACAAAATATTTTGTGCATAAGCATTAATTTATCTATATACTACTACAAAAAATAAAACCATGTTCAATTGTCTCTGTATAAAATGCTTAGAAGCATTCAATTTGCTAGAGTCCAACGCTATAAAGTTGTCGTGTGAGCTACCATAACAATTGTTTTTCTCTGTATATTCCAAGTATAATAAAAGTTCAAAAAGTTTACATCATTTCTATCATCTAAATTATTTTTATTTTGATCTGACAAAAAATCACTGACGATCGCAGGATCAAATAAATTTTATTTTACCATTTTAAAATTCGAGCCTATGTTGACTGGGTTTTTCAATTTTTATTCTTTTCCAAGAAGGCACGATTTTTTTAGCTTTTAGCACAAAGCAACGTCGCTCAGATAATCGTTTCATATTGTAATTCATCGACTAATATCTTGTTGATGATATTTAAATTCACTAGCATTCACATCCTTTGTTTAACGCTACTAGACGACAGCTTTATAAACGTCTACCGAAAGCGACATAAAGTTCGTTTCTCCACGCAACCGATAAACAACATTAAAACGATAAACGACACCCTTTCCCCAGCCCAAGGGTTGAAGTCAAGCAAAAATGACGTGAATTCCGGGATTTGAGCCTCAAAAAATGGTACTGCCATGGCAGAAACCGCAGTATAGAAAGATACGGCCCTGCACGGCAGTTTAGTGGACTGAGCTAAGAAATGTAATGCATTGTATTTTTAACCGGATCAGGCTGGGGTTAGTTCATGAAACTATCTGTTCCCTAATTGAAACTGGACAGAAGCGTTGGATTTGAACTTGGTAATGGAAACTAACAGTCAATAAATAAAAAGTACTGGACATCCTTCCTTGCTGAGATCTGGGCACTGCCCCCTTGATTGATTCATATGAACAATTTATACATTTGGAGAATTATAAATATATTCATTCGTCAGTTTGTTCAAATCTAGCTATATATTCTCTAAAGAAAGGTTTTCAACATGGCATTGTTGAGTTCACTGAACTAAGGTTTTTTTGCACAACTTTGCGGAAATGGTGTGTAGCCAAACACCGTTTTTGGTTCAAGACTGCTTTGGTCTGATTGCTAGGGTAATGAAATGCCGGAATAAGACTACACAACAGAGTAAATTATTGAGAATTGGGTGATTGCATTAACCTTTTGCCTAAAACATATAAAATGGTAAAATTTGAAATTTCCTCTAGCAACTTATCTCATCATAATATGTTTAGCTTGGATGTCAACAGTCTAGTAATATAAGGGCCAAGACTGGGATCTCATTAATAAATCCAGACCACCATATCATCGACTTAGCTGCACAGACTACAGCAAGTCATATCTCACGTTCTACCAACACAAAATTGAGCTGTCATTTACAAAGCTGTTTACCCTAGGACACTTATGTATTCGCGGCATCTAACTTTCGTGTTTTCGCGGTGTCATCCTCTCGCGAAAGTTTCATGTGCGAAACTAAACTATCATAACAAACGAGTGAAAAAGCGAAACTAAATAGCTTTGTTCATTGATACTGTATAATTGAATTTTATAACGACATTTATTTTAACGTTTTTAACGACCACTATAGCATCGTTAAAATATAAACCGACAAAATAATTTGACTGTCAAAATTTATTACGTTATTATTTTGCAATTATTTAGGATTATTTTCCCATTAGGAATGATTTATAATGATAGGAATTTGATGTCAATGCACATGCATTAGTTAGCGTTATCGTTTGCTGGGGACGTCAATCAATGCAGTGAGCACCGTGTGTTGAAAGAAAATAAGACACATGCACTGACACTCGCAGTACTACACAAGCAGCATGGCTCTGGAAAAGTTTGGATCCACCACTGACACCTCTTCAATAACTTGTAATTTTTTTAGATTTGTTTTGTTTTAAGTGATGTGACTGACGAAACGTTTTTAAATTAAAATAGGCAAAACATGACCGCAGTTAATACGCTCAGAAAAAAAACATCTTTTCCTTTTGAGCGTTTTAACAAAGATCAATTTTGCGGATTTTATTTTAAGTTCATTCGGAGGCTTTTACGCTTTCGATGGGACACGGCCAAGCGGGTGATTGATAAAACTGAATCTTTTGCGAACCTTTATAAAAGTCGTTAACAAAAAATATTTTGCATCTGATGATGATAATAATGATGCCTAAGAACTACTAGAAGTTGATGTTTGTCTCTATGGCTTGGAATGAAGTGACATTCTACAGCGATAAAAACCGCGTCCATGGCCGTTGGGCAAATAACTTTTTGAATAAAGGATGTTGAGGTCGAGTTATCTGAAGGAATTTGTCATTGCGTTGGAACTGACCAAACAAATCCGTTTGAGTTGACCTTGTGTTTGAGATGAAATGTTACATTTTATCTGAGGGCGAGTTTTTCGAGTTGGACTGTACTTACCGTAAAAAATTCCCAAAAAGTTGGGGCGGCTCAGCCGGCCAGCTGCCCCAGTGAAAACTGGCCTGTTGATAGTCCAAGAAACAAATGGCAGCAAGCGATCAAATTGCATTATCGACCTTGCCCACATCATTCTACCTGCGGTTCACAATTACAAACTAGTCGCAAATTGAATTTTTTTATAGGTGAACCGAACCTGAGGAATATAATTGTTTGTTCCACTGCATTTATTTTCACATCACTATATTTTCGCACTCATCAGAGCTGCGAAATTAAGTTGCTTCGAAATTTTACTCTGTGAGCTACTCACGAAACTAAATACTAGCGAAATATAAGTGTCCTAGGGTATTAACGAGCTTATGCAGAAGCAATGAAAGCTCTTTAAGCATGCTCTCTATCTAATGAATCCAATGAAATAGCTGGCCAAGGACTGACATGATCAATTTGCAATAGTTGTTTTAAATTTTCTATTAAACCTTGGACTGTTGTAGTAAGGAAATAGCTATGATCAGAATGTTGTTGAGTTTCAAATCTGGAATAATTAAAAAAATGCCTCATTGCATATTGTTGGTTTACTCTGGAATGTCAACAGTATAATTATTATAGACTTCTTTGATATTGAAAAAATTCATTTTGAAGCAATTGAAATTTCACAAGCATGACTAAGTTGTGTACATATTAATAATTAGAGCTTTGTATATATTCACCTTGATAAACATAGAATTGTGTTGTGAAGCTCTTGACTAAATAGTTGTACATGTAAAACCAAGTAAAATTATAGTATCACACCTTTTCACACTTGCAGAAAATTGGAATGAGCTACAATAAAGGAATGTTGAAAACGGGGCAATCAGCCAAACATTGCTTTTGTAGACAGTTTTAGATATAATTGATATTAATGGTAAAAACCCTCTATCTAATATTATTGGTTTTATTGTTTTATTTATTATTTAGTTTTATTGTAGCCTAAGCTCAGCCTGTCTCAGGTTAGTTGCGGTTGATATATTTTTATATACATGCTCGATGGTAAACTCATTGGCTGTTATGCTACAGCCTTCCTAATTCAGCGAGCCCAATAATATCTACTAGCCAATGCCCTAAATCCTCTGTTGGATTGTGCATAAAATGCCATCTTCCACAATCTACTACTACAATGATCTAATACTATATGATTGCTTATTTATAGCGTGGTTATACCTTGTCTCATTATTAACAGATGCTATGAGTTACATAACTTAACTCAATGATGGGATTTATGTTGTATATGAAACAATGACGCTGTGAGTTATTGGGAGTGCTTGCTTTCAGTATGGGCCAGCGCAACAACTAAAGCGATCTGGTAATATTACAACCACAGCTGAGAAGAAAATTTTTATAGACAAGCATTTAGTTATTAATGTTGGTCACTTTGTTCTTTTAGCTATCAGGATGTTTTGCTGAGCTCTGTACACTATGATACCAAGCAGTCTTAATACTAATATTCTGTAATGTGCTTTTGCAGTAGAAACAGGTAGTTGAAACCACCCCTTGATCGACAGCGAAACTCATGATGCCTTGAAGTGAGTATGATTTAAATGTGAATTTCTATATGGCTTGGCACTTCAATTATGGCGGCCTTTTGAAGAAAGTGGTTTTTGGTAGAGCTTATTGTATGTCAGGTTTTGAGGCAGCTGAAGCCATTTTCCCATTATCAATGAAAACAAAAATAAAGTTTCAGCTAATCATACAAAATTATTGTGCAATGCAGTCACAGTTGTTTAACCAATGCTTCATGGATATAATTAATGGCCAATTGATGTTTGTCACTAGTATGACTGTATTTCACCAGAGATACAATAGCTAAGAAAACTTACCATCTTGTTAAAATTCAAAGATAAACATGACTCTGAAATCCTCTAATTGTAGCATGTACCTAATGTATCCAAACTGCTGCAATCTAAGCTTGAGGCTGTACTATTGACAAAATTTCATCACCTTACTATTTGAATGATGGCTTCAAACAACCCATTCGATGGCCATTGCCTGACTCAAATCTCTTAATTCCACTTTCCTAATTCAACAAACAAAATGTAGTTTGTGGAGTCGAATATAAGGGAATACTATAGTATTAGTTAAGCCATCTGTAAGCTTTCTACTAGAACTAAAAGGATGAAATACTAGAATAAATTACTGCATTACACTTATTTAGGATGTTTTGCCTTGCCTGACATCGATAAAGTACACTTATTACCAGCGAAACATTTGGTTGGGCGCAATGATCTGGCAATTGTTTTCACTTAATATGATATGATACATAGAAACCTTTAGTGTATTTTATTTTACTGAGTGAAGATTGATTTTTCCTATCAAGTTGCATCGTCATTTGTAGTGCTCTGAAGATCTGTAATCTGTATGTTTATTTGAATTTTGTAAGTGTTGCTTAAAACATGAAGGTAAGGTGGTTATATGTGAGCCAAGGGGGTGGCCATGGTTTGCCATGAGCTGAAATTTATACACAGTATCATATAGATGTCGATTTCGCTATTTATTGGTGCTATACAGTATATACACAAAACTTGATTTACGTGGTATTAAGGGAAAACCATGATAGTAATGCATTCCTAACACCGCACATCTTCGCCACTGTTGCAACATCTATCTGATACTCAACCCAACTGAAACGATTAATGTATCCATAATACAATATTCAGTATAAGATAAGCTATTTGTTTTCAAGTCAAATCAAGTAGCTACACTACACATATTGCGTGGTGGGGTAGAGACACGGCTCTTTCCCTCTCCAAGAGAGCCTATCTAGACTAACTCATACTCATTATGTCTTTTCTTAATTATGTTGCCATCTTGGAGTTTTTAAAATTCTCTGTATTCCTAGCCTAAAAATACAAACTAAAATCATTGCATTCCACGGTTAACTATTATTCACATTATTTTTGCTCAATACATGTACAACAAATTGGCCACGTCTTGCTTTAGAGCTATAAATGCTCTATATCTATGATGATGATAAGCGGCTCAGGCACTGGGCAGCCTATTCATCGCATTGACCAATGAAAACAAGGGAGGCATTTTCAAATCATCCTTGTAGAATTAAAGCTGGCAATGGTCATTTTGCACTTGATACTGTTAAAGCGATCACCTAGTAGGATACACAACACAATAGACAACTATTCAGATAATTACCAAATATGTCGTAGGGACGACATAGACAATATTGAAGCAAGTAACCATGAAGAGCTTGTGTCATCTGTGCCATCACACTTTCTGCAGTCATTTGGATAATCAATTGAGAAAGCCTGCCATGGTGAGTTTGTATAACATACAACATGGCACTCTTTAGCCAAAAAATTATCATAAATGTCATACTAATGCTTCTGTCACTAAGCAATGTAAAATTCCTGAGAACTACATCATTGAATATCACAAAAAATCATAGAACACATGCACACCCCTTGGAGCAAGAGTAATGGTGGCTGTATTGGGATTTTTAAGACTATATTCACAATCTCAAATATTATATAATTTAATATATATTATCTGTTGTTTAAAACATATAATAGAATATTTAACCTCACAGAAACAACAGAACAACTATGAAAAAATTGCTCACATATTCAATCAGAATATATCATTTAAATTTTGCCATCAATTTTAGACCAAGGTGTTGATGAAGATATTTTTATAGAACTGATGGAACACCAGCTGACCAACCTTCAGCCTAACATGATCTCAAAAACTCAAACTCTCCTTATGAGGAAACAGAAGGAGTTAAAATGAGTAAGTTGAAAAACATTAATTCAAATTGTAAGAGTATGTTGAGTAAATCAGTATTCCCCATTGAGTTAGATAACTCCGAATCATTAGCACAGAGTTAGATAACTCCTAATCATTTACCCTACCTACCCACATAACTATATTACTAGTTGTAGCCAGAGCTATTAGTTATGACTTGTATTATTATCGTCACCCAGACCTTAACACAGAGTTAGATAACTCCTTATCATTTACCCTACCTACCCACATCACCATATTACTAGTTTTAGCGTAGCTTACATGAGCTATTAGTTATTACTTGTGATATTATCATCACCCAAACCTTGACACAGAGTTAGATAACTCCTAACCATTTACATAGAATTAGATAACTCCTGATCATTAACCCCACCTACCCACATACCTATATTACTAGTTGTAGCTTAGTTTACATGAGCTAGAGGAGGTTTACACCATCTCCCATCATCATGTTAGATGACTACAACAGCACATATCAGAACTAGTTTTTTTTATTCATAATTTTAAGAATTTACCTTTGTGATTTTATAGGTGACAAGCTTGATGATGAAAAACAATGTGTTTTGAAGGGCAAGTCGACAGCCACCAGACCGTTTATGGAGAGACTTTTGCAAAGTATCTTGGATGAAACCAGCAGAGGAGCCATTGTATTGACAAATGAACAGGAATGCATCTACCTGGTTTTGCCAACGGGAGCAGTGTTCCTGATGGCAACTGAGGTAGATGCATGTCTGGCCTACATTAAGTGTTTGTTTGTGTTTAACCAGAGGTACCACATCCAAGCCCATTCATCAGTTGGGGTTCTGGTGGAACGTCTGTTACGGCTGCTCTCATCATTGATGAAAACAACTTCTGCATTGCAGAGGAAACTTCTTCAAATGATGGAGATAGTCAAGTAACAGCTTCTCTAGAACTCCAACTGATAGAATCTTGGCTGGTATCGCTAGTACTCAATTGATATATTTTCTCTTTTATATTTATAAACATTTACATGTAAATACATCATCGCAAAACAGTTCATTATTAACCTTTTTTATTTATATTATAGCTTTAATGTTATCATAATATATTATGCTTATACATATATTTAACCTCAGTATTTCATGAAAATAAAAATAAGAAATTCTTAGTAATCAATTCACTCAAGTTTGTAATTGTCTTCTCCTGGTATAAAATTACAATTTTATTGTGATTTAAAAATGACAGTTCCAAGAGTGAACATGGAGGATCCATAGCAGCGCAGCACTAAATCACAGAAAGATTTAGTTTTGGTTATTTCCACAAAAAGCATCCCTGTTCAACAATTCAACTATCAATCATTATATGATTGAAAAGGCACTAGTACACGTGTACATTAGCTCAATTATCAATCATTATGTGATTGAAAAAGCACTAGCATACCTGTGCAACATCTCAACTATCAATCATAATATGATTGAAAAAGCACTAGCATACCTGTGCAACATCTCAACTATCAATCATAATATGATTGAAAAAGCACTAGCATACCTGTGCAACATCTCAACTATCAATCATAATATGATTGAAAAAGCACTAGCATACCTGTGCGACATCTCAACTATCAATCATAATATGATTGAAAAAGCACTAGCAAACCTGTGCAACATCTCAACTATCAATCATAATATGATTGAAAAAGCACTAGCATACCTGTGCGACATCTAAATTATCAATCATTATATGGTTGAAAAAGCACTAGCATACCTGTACAAAAGCTCAACTTTCAATCATTATATGATTGAACAAGCACTAGCATACCTGTACAAAAGCTCAACCATCAATCATTATATGATTGAAATGGCACTAGCATAGCTGGACAACAGCTCAGCTATCAATCATAATATGATCTAATAGCCACAGTATGCGTTGGCATAGGTAAACCATTATTAAATGCAATTAAATAAATTTTGAGTACAGTTTTGTCACCCTGAATTTAGATTTATTAATGATTTAAAATTCAATCAAAATTTCTCTCTGTGTAGGTAAATATATACATGTATAGGTAAGTATATATAATGTATTAAACGGTAGAATTAAATAGATGGCAATATTTTTATTACTGCGTACTTGTATTTAGCTTCATACATTTAACACGATTGAATTATTAAGAGTTATACATGTAGATATAGTTTGTAAAATCATAGTGTTAAAGCTACACAATTAGGAGATGTTAGTAAGTGACACAATAGCTTAATAAAAACTGCTTTACAAACCACATTTCGCATCTCTTAACAAAAGAAGAGAAATGCTTCCTAAGTGTAGGCATGCCACAAGGTTTTTATTAGGCTATTGTATCACTTGACAACATTTCTTAATTATATAGCTTTAATACCACAATTTTACAAACTACGTACGTCTATAACTCTTAATAATTTGTTTTAGACTGCAGTTGACCAAAAAGTTCACAAGGTACATCTATAATTCTTAGTAATCCCTTCTAATCATGTTAAACATCTGATTATGTATACCTTACATAGAGCATATTCTATTAGGCAAATTTCATCTGATGAGTCCAGTCGGTTTAAATGTATGAAACTAAATAGTAATAAAATTTTGCCAGTTTTTTAATTCTACAGTTTAATAAATTTTACATATGCTCTGCCTAGCATTGAGTCTTTTCAGTAGAGGTTGCACACAAAAATTTCAACAGGTAAATATATATATGTATATAAATCTCAAAATTGGGCTGTCTGTATGTCTTTTGCTATGTCTGGCTATAGCTATTAAAATCACTAAACTTCCAACACACTCTCATTGATTAATAAATTAAAAAATTGACTCATATTCAATTGAATTTACCTATGCAGGTAATTAAATTAACAAATCAATGCTAAAATAAACACATTCATAATTAAGTTAATTAATGAAATAGCAAGTAATGTGAATTAGGTATTTGGATTTTCAAATTTGTTTGTCAAATAAGCATAGGCTATTCATGATTGCATCAGTGAATTACCTTTTTTCAGCAGCTGAATTACCTACTATGTAAATTATCAAATGAACATTTGATTAAATTTCAATAATAATTGATTTAACAATTGACTTGGAGGCAAAACCGTGCTAATCGTTGAACTATAAATTATCCTACCCAGGAGTTTCGCAATAATTTCTGCTAATTAATAGTTTAACGAATAATGTAGTGCAATTTTTGTAGTTATCTAGTAAATCAACATTTGACCACATCCCTGATTGTTACATATATAGACTGCAGCAGCACCCAACAGTTTTACACAAGCATAAAAATAATGATCCTCAAGAAATACAAACAAGAAAATGGATGCAGATAATAAAAAGTATCAGAATTCGAGTCATATGCCTTTGATGTAAAACCTGTGATTTGACTTCAGCTTATAGAGGGTTATCTTGCTTTAAATTTTAAAGTCATTGACACCAATATGTAGGAGATTTGCTTTCTCTCAAGTAAACTATAATACAGCAATCAACTATAGAGCTACTGAAACTGGAAACTGTTTTTTGTTCGGTAATGTAGTGGCTTTTCCATTAAAGAATATATTAGCAGCCTAGTTTTTTTAAACTAACATTTTGTATCAGGTTTTGGTCGTGGAATCTTTTTATACTTGACAAAGGCGTAACAGTTTTGAGTATGAGAAAGTCTGAAGACCAAACCAGATACAGCAACAATAGTTTTCAAATCAGTTCACCGACTTACTTCGATTGTAAGACAAAAGTGACTCGCTAGAACTCGCTAGATAAATGGAACTAAGCTTTAGTCGCTAAATAGGAAGTTGTTAACTGTAAATATTTGTGAGACGGTTTACGAGGGTGCCTTTCAAATCAAGGAAGCTCAGCATGCTAGGGTTTGATCAGTTGGCTAGAACGCGTCTTCATGTAAGGATCATAATAAATTAAAACGTAAGATACTCTGTCTTAGTGTCTTAACAAGATTATGAATACGCAGCACTATAGCTTGTATATATTTTAATGTTGTTCAATTGACTTGCAGCAATATACGAATTGTATTAAAGGGTTTAAAGGTAATAAGTTAATTATTGAAGTGTATCTAGTTTCATAACTTGTTACAGTGGTAAATTAATACAGATTCAGTATAACAATAATTATAAAGTGTCACAAAAGAGTGGTTTCTTTTGATTTTTCAGTAGGCAAGTTATAAAAAAGCTCATTGCTAAAGATCTTGGTTTTAACCTAGGATCATGTTTAAATTTTTTGGGTATTATGTAGAGGTTTTCGGTCATTTTGTGACATATTTGCTATAAACGGACGAGGAACACACGTATAGAGTTTCTTGTGAAGATATTTTCATCACATGTAGTTTGCAGTCTGTGTGATATCTTTTGTCGTGGTTTGACATTGGGTTCACAAAAAGCTTACATGTTTGCACTTAATCACTTCTAACCTGATCATTAATTACTTACATTGGATACATTAACTTACCCGTGAAATTGTTTTTGAGATAGCAGGATGCGTTAGTTATAGTTGCCTAAAGTTTTGAGACATTTGACAAATCCAGATGGCTCCATCTTTTGAGTATTAAAGAAAACGTTTGTTTGCTAACAAAATTGTAGCCTATTTTTTTAATTATGTTGTCAAACATGTGCTAATGTGATGGGTGGACATGGAAAAATTATGTTATGCATAATTAATCTGAGTCCATGCACAAAATGAGTGTTGAGTGTTGAATTTGTTTTGTTAATTCATTGTATTTTGACTATGTTCTGATTGTGTACCTTGGCTTTGTCGTGTGGGACAAACTTGATTATAACTGGTTTACGTAAAATTGAAGATGTTAGAGGTTTACTCGCAACAAAGTTCACATTACAATTATTTGGCATCGAAAGATTGACCATGTCTTACTGGGCTGTGATGTAGGTGTAAAATATGTGAAAATGTGATTACAAACTCTCAAAAGCTCAAAAACGAACAGTTAATCGTCGCCATCACAAAAACGCCGTAGATTGGAATCAATTTATGTCTCTGACGTACTCAAGAAATTTAGCTATTGTTTTAACATATGATGTTGTAATGTTAATTAAAAGGCCAATAAAAGGCTCAATATAAAACTTTTCGTAACACTAGTTTATGATAAACACTTTGGGTTTTACCAAAAGCCCGTATCAAATATAGTTGTTTGCTACTTTACAGTTTTGTTTTAGCTTTTTCTAATCATCTAGTTTTAATCTGATCATGTGACCCATGTTTTCTGCCAAATATCACAAACAAATTCTGCAGAATTGTTCACTATCCCAGGTGACCAACAGGCTCGTCATGTTTGTCAGAGGATGATATGCACTCCTTTGAGGTGAGGTTAAAAAATCGAACTAATTCTTGTCGTAGGTTTTGAGATATCAGTGCTCAAAATGACAGCCTTACAACGATAATTAAATAGACACGTAAGGACAATAAACATGATTTTATTGAATGCGAGAAGTATATGCTTGAAAAATATCTAGACGACTGAGGTTGCATCAAAGTGTAAACAGAAACCATTTTGTTCAGCTATGTCCAATTTGAGCCATTTTTGAAAGGGATTCTAATCTACGGTGTTTTTCGTGATGGCTGCAATCAACTGTTTGTTTTTGAGCTTTTAATAGCTTGTAATTAGCTTTCCACATATTTTGCACCTACAACATAGCAATGTAAAACATGGTGAAACTTTTGATGCCAAATAACTGTAATGTGAATTTTGTTGCAAAAAGACCTTCAAGCTATTGTAAGCAATACTGATGTTTACCAATAAAATGTACTTTTTTATTTTATATGTCCAACATTTGAAATACACAACTAACAAAGTTCTAAACAATAATGTTAATGGCAAAAGGTTGAAATAGCCAATAAAAGTTACACCCTTTCTCGAACGGTTGTCCATGTTTGCTTGCTTGGTCCATATGGCTGCGAGTTTTGACACTCAAACGAGAGTCATGACAGTCCTTATGTATAGAGGCTCGGTAGTTGAAATAGTGAAGTAGGAAAAGATCAGCTGATGATGAACAAGGAAGCACCATATGTAGGGAAAAGATAGAGGCTCCAGAAGCAGAGGGAAGCGAAAGAGAGAGAGGCTCCAGAGGAATGCGCGTCAGCTGGCAGGGGGAGCCTCAGCAAGTCCTTGAGAAAGAGAGAGATAGACAAATCGGCACTGAGTCGTTGGAGCTGTTCTTTTTATATATGTCTCTGTTAGCCTTTAAGAAGGTGTTTAGTTGTCCAGATTATGTTCTTCATGTGACAGAGGGTTAGTAATTAAGTGAACTTGTTTTAAGTACATTTTAGGAGTGTAATGATTGGAAATGATAACTAACTCCAATTGTTTTGGTCCCCCTAGTACAGGTCTGATATCGTTTAATGGTTTTCTTGTGTGTCAACTGAAGTCTTTTTCTTCATTGTCTACTTCTACAAGAGTTTTCTAAGCTACTGGTGGATGAGTATATGATGAGTGTCTTTATTGCTGGTCTGCTGATGTATTAACTGTCATGTTCATTGTATTATTGCGTATGTTTCCGGAGTTACGACGTTTCTCAATTATGCTATCTACTTTTGCTAATACTTTTAGACAACCATACAAACACAAGGTTGTAATTTTTAGGTACCCAAATCTTGCTATGATAGTTTATGCATTGTTTTGTAAAGTGCCAGAATCATAAAAAATTGCATTTTTTAATCTTATTATAGAATTGCTCTATAAATCAGGAAGCACTAAAATAGTTATAGAAATATCAATAATTTCTAAAGAAAAAACAGATAGTATTTACTACACAGTAACAAATTTACAATTTGTTTGCACAAAAAACTTTCAAAGTTATGTTTATTCAACAGCCATCTCTGTGGTTTCCTTATCTAGGGTATAAGCCAAAATTTTCATATCACTAAGCTTTGGTATTGAGATTAGGGCTAACAAATATTACAACAATAGAATTAACTCTAACACGCAGCTTATTATAATTCCATTACACCTTACAGTAACCAATACTGCCAACATAGACAACTGTTAATGCCCATCTTGTTTAGTTTGAACATCAGGATAGTTTAAATTTATAAAGTATGCCTTGTGCTTGCCTAAAAGATGAGGTGTACATGACTTGAATATACATATACATATATACATATATATATATATATATATATATACATATATGTATATTCAAGTCATGTACACCTCATCTTTTAGGCAAGCACAAGGCACAAGCTCTAGAAGCTCTATATATATATATATATATTTATATATATATACCTATATATATATATATATATATATATATATATATATATATATATACATATTTATATATATATACCTATATATATATATATATATATATATATATATATATATATATATATACATATGAATATATATATATATAGATATACTTGCTGTGCCACCCGGCGTTGCCCGTGTAATAGAAGAGTATTTGGATAGAAAATGTATTTGTATTTAACATATAACAACATTTGCCATTCTAACTTTCAAACTACATATCATGGGAAAAGTTTTTTGTGTCATAAACAATGAGAAGTAGTGAGAGTTTTGCTATTAGGGCCATTATTTAGTTTAATAAAGTGAGCAAACAGCTTCTCCTGACGTTAGGCTATGACCCGCATCAAACATAAAGCAGTTAGGTATAGCTCTGATATAATGCCTTATATTGGTTGGTCAGCAACTGCGACTTCCATAGTCCAGTGGGCTAGATGTAAAACCTGTGAATGATTTGGGGCGAGATCAAATCCCCGTCGGTTTGTAATATTTATTTCAAGATTTTAAAATCTATAGCCGGATTTCCGGCGAACTTACACACAGACACACAGACTTTGAGAAATATATATATATGTATCTATATATATATATATATATGTATATATATATATAGATATATATACATACTTATATATACATATATACATATACATATATATATATATATATACAGAAATGAAAGTTTAAAACTAATGGTTAAAGCACTTTTATTACTAATAGTTTCTTGCTCTGAGGGAGCAATCATCAGATAAAATATGTCAATCAACTACAGGTGTTTATATACTATAGGTGAAGTAGCTAACAGATTGAAATTTTTTACTACATAGAGTCTATGGTCTTACTACAGATTATGTCTTGTGGTTGCATGACAAGAATTTGTTTACATGTCTGCATGTACATGTCTGTAGATGTCAGTTCATTTCGCCTGATCAATGTAGCCAACTCAGGCCTTCGAATGATGTAAAACTTTTCCCACAAGCACAAGTTACATGTCTTAATTGAACAGTTAAGTGATGTTGCCTTTCTAACAATTATCCATCTTATATTAAAATCAATGTTGTTCTCCTTCAAGCTCCATACGTACTTATTAAGTTCGGTGCTAGATCGCTTAGTCCAACATAGTGCTGGTCCGGCTGCTCATCTGCTCTTGCCACTGTTGCTTTGTACACTACTGACTCAGTTAAGCACTTTCCATCTAACGGGCAATCTTCCTTTAAAATGATAATACCTTTAAAACGCGCTACACCAACCACAAGTCAACAGTTAGACATGCACCAAAGCGAATTAGCAACGAACTTAGTAAATATGTATGGAGCTTAAAGGAGAACAACATTGATTTTAATATAAGATGGAGAATTATTAGAAGGGCAACATCACTTAACTGTTTAACTAAGACATGTAACTTGTACTTGTGGGAAAAAATTTAAATCATTTGAATGCCTGAGTTGGCTACATTGAACAGGCAAAATGAACTGACATCTACATGCAGACATGTAGACAAATTCTTGTTATGCAACCACAAGACATAATCTGTAGTAAGACCATAGACTCTATGTAGTTAAAAATTTCAATCTGTTAGCTACTTCACTTCTATTATATAAGCACCTGTAGTTGATTGACATATTTCATCTGATGATTGCTCCCTCAGAGCATATCATCATTTATCACTATTAGTAATAAAAGTGCTTTAACCATTAGTTTTAAACTTTTGTTTCTGTATAACAGGCTCTATTTTATAATATCGAGCACTCAGTGTGGAAATTTTACTCAAAGTTTATATATGTATATATAAATATAAATATATATATATATATATATATATATATATATACGTATATATATAGAATAGGCAAAACAGCCAAAACAGTACTGTCTATAGCATGAGTATATGCTCCCTCAGTTAGTTTGGTTGGGCGCTCTGCGAGAGCTGCGACACTATATACATGTATATATATACATATATACATTACAGATAGTGCAGTGGGTAAAGTATCGGGACATTGATCATTATGTCCTAGGTTCAAACCGCAACAGCTGCACCCTTTTGACGGTCCTTAGACAAAACCCTTGCTTATATAATGTCTACAATCTCTATGATGAGTGCAATACCCAAAGCCATGCCGGCTTGGACATATCCCGTTCAAACATGGTTCGCGTCACCTGTAGCTGAACCAGGACAAGACAGTAAAATTGGGCTACTGGTTCAAAACAGTTTAAATGAACTCGAACTGATAACCCGGACCTCATGCAGTGTTACTTTATGAGTGAACCTCCAAAGTGGAGCTACATGAGAAGTATGCGCTCACTGTGGACAAACATGCATTCTGAATGGCCACTAATCGCTAAGCAACTTGAAGGTCAGAGGAGTAAAAAGATCAAGCGATGCCTCATATCGGAACTTCAGGTAGAAGAAACTAGAGAACAGTCCACTCAAGTAACCTCAACCAATGAGGATTGCCTATCAAACCCACACAGTCACACATACACAATATTGCGTTGACTCATGGGTTGAAGAAGACATGCACCTTGACCCAAGAGTAAAAGAGCTTGTGAAAAATATCATCAGCAAGATGCCAGCTGCTAATGATTATAGAAGCAGGGTAACACTACAAAGAGTTAGCAAAGCTATTCCTGAGAAGCTGATAGAAGACATTAACTTGGCACTAGAGTCGATCACAACCGGATCGATCAGTGAGACTAATGCCATAACCTACAGTACGGCAACCGTCATCTCGGAGGAAATGGGTATTAAGCCACTGTCAACACGGCATCAAGCCATGCCATCTTGGTAGCTGAGGCTACAAAATGGGATCAAAGACTTGCGCAAGGGAGTTAGTAGGCCCAGAGATAGAACTAACCACAGTTTGGAATGTCCAAAAATTGAATCCGCAATAGAAGCTCTAGAATCTTCCAAACAGTAGCTAGTAGCACTCTCAGCACGACCGAAGCGGTACACCAAAAAGCGGGACAACAAGAGAATGAACAAACTGTTCATCAATATTCTATCTAGAGTGTATTCCCAGTTCACAGGTCAACAGCGAAGGCCAACAAGAGAGTTAGTAAGATAGTTAGTAGGCCCAGAGAGAGAACTAACCACAGTTTGGAGCATCCAAAAATCGAATCGGCAATAGAAGCTCTAGAATCTTCCAAACAGTTGCTAGTAGCACTCTCAGCACGACCGAAGCAGTACACCAAAGAGTGGGATAACAAGAGAATGAACAAACTGTTCATCAATATTCCATCTAGAGTGTGTTCCCAGTTTAAAGATCAACAGCGGAGGCCAATGTCAGATCACCCTCAAAGTTCTAGAAGGACATCTGGGAGAAAGAGACTACTCATAACACCACTGCAAATTGGCTAAAGGGGCTTAAAAAGAGCCACTAACACACTGTGACTCAGCAAGGACTCACCATCAGTGAAGTGAACATCAAGTGCAGAGTGCAGCGTATGAAGAACTGAGCAGCGCCTGGCCATGACATGATTCAAGCCTTCTGGTTGAAAAAATTGACATCACTTCACACTAAAATGGCTAAGCAGATCGAATACCTAATAGAAGAAGGCGACCATCCGGAATGGCTCACCAAAGGACGAACTGCACTTCTTGTAAAAGCTCCAAAGCGGGGGCGATTCCCAAGAACTCTCGACCAATAAAATGCTTGGCCATCACCTAGAAACTACTCTCAGAAATAGTTGCAGACAAACTGGAAGAGCACATGAGTCACAGAAGCACAACTCTTAACAGAGCCACTACAAGCCCCAAAGTGGTTTTCTGTTGAAAAAAGCAGAAAGACATGATTGATCTTAATTTTTCTTTAAATTACAGTTACTTTGGTGGAAAAATGTGTTTTGGTTTTAAGTTAGCCATTATCATATGCTTTGTACAAGATATTCACTCTGATATGTTCCATACTCATCGTTATACAGGAAGAAAAGTTGTGGAACTGTACTGTTGTAAACAATAAAAAAGACAGCAAATCGCTGATCAGTATGCAAAGCAAATTTTCAAGTTAGAGAGGGTAAATGAAGCCCTCAAACTGAGTTGTAGGGATAGGGAACTCATTGTTAGGTTTTGACCGTTGTAAATATGAAAGTACTAGCTGGCTCTTGACTGTCAGAGGTAAAAAATACTACAGCATTCTAAAGTAACATTGCTGTAACATTGTTGAGAAATTCATTTGAAGGTGAAAATGATTGCACACCATAAGGTTTCAACTGCATTGCAACCCAATGTTATATGCACATTCATACTCCAACATTACAAAGTATATTTCTGTCACATTGCTGGGACATTAATTTAAAAACAAAAATTACATCAGACCATAGTATTCCAATTACATTGCAAACGATTGTTATATGGATGTTAACCCTCGAACATTCAAAATTAATATTCCTGGAACATTGCTGCAACATTCATTCAAAGGAAAAAATGATGTCGCACCATAATATTCCAGTTCTATTGGGTAGGAGCCAATTTTATATGACTGTTTACACTCAAAATTTCTAGAGTAATACTCCTGACACATTGCTTGAAAATTTAATGTTAATGTTCTGCAACAACTTTATGATAATGTAAGCAAGGTTTATTCTTATAACACTATACTGAACGTTATGATAAAAGATTTTGCACAAAATTCTGTGCAATATTCCTACGGCATCATCGGAACAAAATACTACAATGATCATCAGATAACGTTTGTAGAACCTTATAAAATGTTTGCTTGAAATGTTATTGCTTAACGTTACGGAACATCTCTGGAATGTCATTGTTAGTTGGAGATCAATCTTTACCAATCCCAACGGGTGAACCAATTAAATTTACCCAATATATTTATTTATATCATAACTTTGGGGTGTCTCATCGAGTTTGTATGATATACGGTTCTGAACTCTAGAATACAGTTCTCTTTGGCTGTTCTATGAACAAATGCTGCGGTTTGGTTTGTTTAAAAAAGCAACCGGGGCAGCAGCTGTATGTGTTAACAATGACTCAAATTCTTTGTGATATTTAAAATAATAGTTTATAGGTAATTCAATAGGCTCCCTTTGGATTTTTTCCAAGTTTGAATAACTGCCATTGCCTGGGAGTATGCAATGAGCATTCATTAAGGTTTATATATAACATACTACTTGAGCTTATCCTCTACATGTACCTTTCAATCACATCCAATCGATATCTTCTTTAGTTTATTTGATAGACGAATAATCAGTTGCTGAATCTATAAGAAATCTAGTAACTGTTGTACAACAACCAGGTAAACATAGACATAAATCTCAGTCTAAGACACATGATAGAAGCACACACATATCAAGACTTTCATAACCGATATTAATGGTCATGTACTGCCTGCCTAAATATTGTATAAAATTATATAGTTGTTTTACAATGTTAAAATCTTAGATCCAATTTCATATAGTTACACCACATGCATACCCCATCACCCAACCCAACAAGCAGTGTGAATTTACAAGGTAAGGCTGTTTTAAATTATTTTAAATATAAATCAGTCCAATGGAATAATTTGTAAGAGCCCTTTTCTCTAACATTGGCTCTCCTAAGTCCTTGACGCCTTTCGAGAGTTTTATTGTGTAATTATATTATTGGCTGTCTATTGTAATTTTAAAGCATTGCACTACTTATGTAGTAGCGATAGTCTAGTTAAAAAGCAGCCAATGGACATATCCATGAAGCCCCTAGCTTTATGTGTTTAAACTTGTATGAACAGCAATTCTTATCTAATAATAATATAAATATATTGTCTCTGCTTGCTCATAAACAGCAGGGAAAATGAACCGCTCTTGATTTGTTAATCATAAGAGTTAAGTACAGCTTGCTGTCCATGCTTGTCAATACCCTACAGGATGAATTTATGACATGGATAACAAGGTGACTGTAGATTATTATTATAATAGTATTTTGATTAATTTATTCTAGTGGTAGTAGGTGAAACAAAATAAACAGTATGTATTTATAGAAAAAAATTAAAATTGGTGATATAGCGATCGGCGACACACACAAACAGACAAACAGAAAAACACACAAACGCGAAAACGCGCAAATGCGCAAACGCGCCAAAGGGCACACATGGACACAGACTATATATATAGTCTGTGTCCATATATAAAATATATATATATATTATATATATAATATATATATACATATAAATTATATAAAATATAAATATATCAAAATATATAAAATATAAATTATATATATATCATATATATATAATTTATATATATATAATATATAAATTATATATGTATTTATATATATATATATATATACATATATAATTTGATGGTGTGTACTTTGATATAAAACTTGGTGATTTGTACAATTTATGTTTTAAATTTATTATTGTGAACAATCGGTTTTATGTGTTTTCGGTCTTGGCTCTATTTAACCAAAGGAACAGTTTTAAGTCACCTACATCTTTTGCAATCTCTCTAAATATTGTAGAACATTGCGAATTCCGGTTGGTACATTCCCACATTGACACTGAGTAGAATAAACGTGATGATTTTGATGACTCTAGTTTCTTCCTCCACAACTTTACTATTACACTCATTTCACTGAAAACACATGATTTTAGTCTTTGCTTTAGTTACCTGAAGGAATAAATATTAGTCACCTATGTGCTTAGCAGTCCGAGTAAGGGTAGTAGAAATTTTTATTTTCCCATGGCTTCTGTATAGAATACACAAGACAAATATAATGGTTTTAGCTCCTTGGTAATTTCTTTATTCACAACTTTGCAGTTATATAGGTCTTCAGTTTACGAATGTTGCTGCTTATGGTAAATAATTAAAAAAAGTTTATCAGCAAATTATATGTCCTTTCCTCAAATAGTTTCCCATATTTAGCTTGAAGCTAAATTGCTGTGTCTATGTTTAAATATGTATACTAGCAGCTACGGTATTAGTGTGTCTTTCACGGCACACTAGCTACTTCCTCTTTTCAGGTTTCAAGATATTAGCGTATGAGATTAGATTATTTAATGTATCTATATATGTATTTCTCTAAGGTATGTCTGTAAAAATATTTTACATCTGTTTGCATTTCGGCTATGGCTATTCAAATTCTGATATTGAAGTTCTATGTTTTGACGGATTTGAACTCACTACAAGTGCATCAACAAGTTTCTTATCCAGACGCTGTACCACTGAGCTAGAACATCAAATTGATCAAATATATACTTTTATATACCGCATACCCATGCGGTATATAAAAGTACATGCTAATCATTTTAGCCTTATGCCTATGTGTTACGATTCCTTTGTTAAATGCTACTGTTAAAAATATTTTCGGATCCAAGTTTATGCGACAAGATGCTTCTCCATTTTATTTGTCATTCAGAGTAAATTATTCCGCCCAATTATATCAACCATAACTTATCTTGCACTTAAATTTTGGCAATTTGTGTACTGATTATATGAAATTGTACGTCATTAAAAATATACGTCGCTGAACTTGCCACGGCAAGTTTTCTGTATACGTTATGCGGTATGTCCGGCACCCGATATAATAAAAACATTTCGCATTGTTAAAACTTTTGTTAGTTTATAGCTTACTAAAATACGTATTAAAACTTCATTCAAGTATGTGTCTGATGAACCAAGTTCTTTTAAGTTCGATTCAGTGTTTAAGTTACTTGTCTGTCTCAAAGGTAAAAACTCCCCACATACATTGTAACGTGATACCATCCTGGGCCAACAAATCATAACTATACAAAATGCACTAAAGTCATTGTAGCTACCGATAGTTACTAAGGTTAACATAGCATTTTGGTTCAATTTTTTATGATGAAGATTTTTACCAGAAGGTGATTGCATCAGATAATGACTATCATGAGTTTCTATACCACTCTATGTACGTCTATAGCATTCGATATTAGCCTACATGCCAATTTTTGTGTGTCAACACTGAAATGAACTGAAATCATAACTGTATACTAAATAGTTTTTGATTGTAGTCGTATCGAAATAGACTATATTTAGCCATTCTTTGCTAATGATGTCACATTTACGTTTGACCACCTTGGTATTTTTATTTTTCTTTAAAAATTATTGTCACGAAACACATTTTTCAAGTTATGAAATTTTAAACTTATAGAAGTTTGAAAATCTTCACAGTTGTTTCATTTATTTTTAATTTAGTTGATGCGCACCAGACCTTTTCCTCATAATATGAAATTTAAAAGTTTCAGCTGGTTGACAAATTTTGGAAACTTTGACAGTTATCTTTACTTTCTTTGCTAATTTACTTCAACTACACCAAACACTTATCTCATGAAATATAGTTTGAATGTTAGAATGGCAAATATTGTTATATGTTAAAATACAATTCAGTCTCCTGTTGAAAGACTTTTTCATTACACGGGCAACATCGGGTAGTGTAGCTAGCATTTGCATATAACAGACACAGTCACTGGCAAACACTACTCTGCCATCTCAGAAAAAGTGCCACCCTTTTATATGGTTGCTCTACAAAAACAAGTTTTACAAAACATATAATGGTCAAACTCGTGATGAAAATTACACAAGTTATGGTAAGACATTATTCAATACGCAATGATATAATAAGTAGCTAAATATAGATATACGTACATGACAGCTACTACTGCTGAAGATCATCAAAATAAACTGTAAGTTTTAAAATGTAGCCAATAATGTCCGTGTGCTACGGCCACCACAAGTGTAAATTATTTTTGCGTCAGTTCTTTGTCGTTGGGCATTCGTTTCCAACATTTTCTTCTGGTTCGATTGCAGTTATTTTGTTTACGCAAATTTTTTAACTCATTAGTTTGTTTTACTATCAATTATAGTAACAAAATTCATGCACAGTAAGGCCATATGATACAATTGAAACATTCCGTCTTACTTGACAAAATAATACGGTAACAATCGCTATTTTAAAAAGAGATAGAGTATCGTGTTTGTGTACTGAAATAGAATGAAATGAAGCACTGCTCTATTGTCTAACTTTGGAATTTGGTATTAACATTCAATTCCTAATTACAGTAAGTGGAGATGCTGAAAAATGTAGAAATAACACATTTTAACAGGAAGCTATATTGTCTAAGGATAATGTGGGTCTATAATAAAATACCCGCTTCCTAATTGGTTGCAATGGTTTAATTTATTTACTGTAGCAAAATAGCTTAAACTAACAATAATATTTTCTGTTGAATCCTTGAAGGTACTTGTAAGGCTTTAGGATAAAAGAACTAGTACAATAATTTCTACAATCAAGAATAATGTGTGACTAATATACAGTTACTCCAGTTTTAATAAGATATGCCGAGTCATGTTTATGTGAAGTAATCTGTTATGGTATTATACCACTTCACAATATTTTATATATTGTAATTTATTATAATAAAGCATTACATTAAACAATGTATTTTAATGTAAATCAGCAAAATTTAGGTCATTTGAAGCACCAGCTCTCATGCAACAGGCTAAAATGTATGCTGTTATTACCAAATATGTAGTTTAATCTTTATCAGTTACATTTAGACTAATGCTTCAAAAACCAGAATACGATTGTCTTTATTGATTTCCTGCAGGACATCCACATATCGAAGTTGGAAAGGAAATAAACCCTTCCTTTCTAGAATGCACAGGTGGGTTTGATGTGGACCTGGACTCCGGAAACCTAGTGATGTCCACCAGATCTACAGAAGATCTAAATCATCATTCATCTCGTAATAGAAAACAGCCAGAAGGGTGTGGTAATTGGATCTATTCGACAGCAAAGGAATGCAATGACCTAACTACAGACCAGATGACCCGAGATCCTAGTCCAGACCGCCGGACTACTCTATTAGGACAGCCTCCAGCTGGTTACCCATAATCAGGCCATGCCGCGATAACTTCAGGAAGAAAGGAAACAGTTCCGAAAGGTCGCCCGCAGTACCGGAACAAGAATACGCCAGCTACTGACAACAAACTATTGATTGATCAAGAAATTAGCCGCCTTGAACATTGTATTAATCAGCTTGAGACGTGGGTCCAGCTGGTTGCTCCACCCTTTTTGTATTAGTTGGACACAGTCTCTAATGGACAGGTGGGTGTGGTGGACGCTGGGCCATGACATTGTAATTTGTGTAGATATTTTTATATGTTATATATTGCATGCTGCGTTGTTCTTTTTATTATATCGCTATTAATTTGTTCATATATTATATCGCTATTATGTCTTTGTTTATTGCTGTATTATAATCATGCCAACAGATCGGTTTATTACTAATCTTATACGGTTTTTGCTCGGTTCCGTTAGCTAGAACGGGCGAGTTTATTGTATATGAAGGAGCGCGCTCACTCAGTTGGGCAGAGCAAATAGCTCTACGCTTCTCGGCTAATGTAGTTTACTTCTATAATAAAAACTGGAACAAAATCACACATTTTATTTTCTTATGAAATTGTTTAGATCGTGACAAGTAAAGGCCAGCAACTTCCTTTACACAGGGTTATTATTTATAGCTACATTATTATTAATTATTTTAATAAGAACAACACCAAATAAAAATATCGCCTACGCTTAGGTTAAAACTGCTTTTCGGTGAAGGTTTATTGTTCATATTCAAAAAAATATTTATTATTAGTGTTTCAACAATAATAATAAATATGGTAGAATTGTAATAAATGATGGCGATCAGTCACAATAAGTTATAATTTTTTATTCAAACAATTGTTACAGCAAATTTAAAATATGCCATTTCAAGTAGTCGTTTAAGAAAAATGCCACCTAAATCGAAAAAAGGCAAAAGTTACCAAAAGCTTTGCAAAGTACAAAAATAATAACCGAAAAACAAAAGCCAGTAGGTTGTAATTATTATTGCAATATGACTGAAGAAAGAGACAAGTTGTGAGATGAAGTATTCCGGCAAGTCAGTAAACATAGGGTGTCACAACATGCTGTGCTGCTAAGTTCAATATAATGTCTTATGACTATCATGTTGCCGTTTGTTGCATGCAATTACATTCCGATGAGGCGTTACAAAATTGTCAAAATATTATGTACTGATAACAGTTTTTAATATTTGTCTAAGTTTTCGGTAAATAAGAGATTGTATTACGGCATAATACAGTCTAAAATAATTTTGAAAATTTTACCAATTTTTGCGCAAGATTCCCATGATAATAATTTTTACCTATTAATAAATGCTTTTAAGAGTCCTACACTCAGTGGAAACAAGAGGAAGCAACTAGCGTCAGAATTACAAATATCTAACCAAACGTTCACAAATTGACTAAATTAAATTGACAGTCGATTACCTTAGAAAACAATTTTTTTCTTCACAGAAGGAGCTATTTTGCCAGTTCGAAATATTTATTGGTTAAGTGAGAATAGCCCGTCAAAAGTGCTATCATACACAAAAAAAAATACAGAACCTAACAAAAAAAGTTTTTTAAGGATTCAATTTACTTAAATTTTAATAAATTTTAGATGTATCCTCAGCTTTTAATGATACCAAACTACTGGTTACAAATTTAGCAAAAAATATTATTTCACAGCTAATTCTAACTGCATTATTAGTTTTTGTACTTTGAAAACCGTCTGAAAAAAAAATTTAATTTTACATAATTACCTACTTGTACTTTTGATTGTTGTATAATTTTATTTTGTGACTTACCAGGAGGGTTCTTAAACATTTTAAATCTAGGTTTACCATTTTTCACTGCTTTGCAGCAATGCATTACCTCTTCCTGGTCCTTGTTTATTTTCTTTTTTGTGTTTATTTTTAACCACGGCACATTTTTATAAAGTTTCATCAGTTTTCAATGACAGTATTGAGTGTCAACAACATGGTTGCTGATGTTTCTATATATCAATATTGTTCGAACTAATACTTCTTTCATAGTCAGTTAAAATATTTATTTTAACTGACAATTTTAACTGGCAACAAACTTCACATTACAGCTGTTCGGTATCAAAAGGTTCACTACATGTATGTCTTACTCTGCTGTGTTGTAGGTGCAAAATATGTGGAAAAGTAATTGAAAGCTATTAAAAGTTCAAAAATGAACTGTTAATCACAGTAGTCACTAAAAAATTGTAGTTTTAATCTCTTTATTTGATGATGTACTAAAACATTGAGTTTATTCTTTTGACACATGTTGTTATCACATGAAATTCAAGGCTAATAAATGGTTCAATATAAAACGTCTCGTAGCAATTTTTATAATTCTCTTGTCAATTGTGGTACTTTGTGAGGAAATATCTAGATCTAAAAACAAAACTGTTCTATAACAATTCATTTCGCTAAATTTTAATTTATTCATATTTCAAACATTTGTAATGTATCATCGGTTGTTTATGTGACAATTTGTGACACAGCTATATGTCACTATTTTTGCAAACTTACAAAAATTTTGGTAGAAGAAATCATCACAAATTGCGGAGTAGCCACATTAGATGACTACAGCGCATGAACTGGAAAATATTGTAAAATTTTATGGGAGCGTAACATCAATGGTGAGAAAAAATCAATGTTTTTACTTATCCAGAGCTAGGTATGCGTTAGGCTGGTTTTTTCACCATGGTCAGGCCTACAAATAACCCATAGAAAATACTCATAAATAACAGTGTATCAAAGCAGATACACAACCAATCACTACAGCAAAATGAGTTGAAAAAGTCATTACGGATCTTTCAAGTGGATTTGAATATGCAAAATTCATTAAATACAACAGGGAAGGTAAAAAAGATACATTAAATACAGCTGCCAAAGATAAACAAAAAAACTTGATGCAATTAAGATGTGATCAATGAATTTAAAGATAAAGCAAGTTGAGTTGCTCAATATTAGGATTATATAGTATAAATAACTCTATGTTCAACTGCACAAAACTTTGAAAATTTACATCAAATTTTCACTTAAATTGTTAACACTAGAATACATGTAGAAGTCACACTCACTTTCTATATGTTGGGACTTTTTAACATCAAAATAAATAACACTAATGTTTCTGTATCTATAGGAATTGGTATTAGTAGGGCTAAGGATGCCAGCTGTGCTAGAGCTCCCTATACTTTATGCAAGCTATAGGTATGTGTTGGAACATTCCGTACAACATTCCGTCAATCGTAAAGTTATCAATAGATTTGACTAGACTAAAAAGATTGTGACTTTGGTTGCATCTAATCATCTCCCATCAGAATTCAGAGCTAATACTTGAAAATAGCTAACAAGGAAGGTACCTCTGGAATAATACTGTGTCGCTTATTTTTAGCTGTTGTGTAGCGATCTGCTGCTGTCATGGGAAGACTGCTATTGCTTAGATACAACTTCTTCTTCCTGTTTTCATCAGTTATAATAAGATGCATCGTATCTGGTAAGTTTACACTTTATATGCAATGCTATTAATATCAAGGGTAGAATACGTTCAATTCAAAAGCTTAGAAAAAGCTTTTCTTAGATCAGTCTTGCTAGTTCTATAAATTTTTATTACTTACCAAGAATCATAGCCAAAGTAGCAACTAATGAATCCATGCTATAATTCAGTGCTAAAAGTTATTGTACAGGTGAACTTATATTGTTTGGTTGCTTCACATAATACCTTTTTATTCTTTTGTGGTTGTAGGAAATGAAGTTAGGTTGTCTGTAGATTCTCCAGGTTATCCTTCATTCTACAAAGATGAGTCGATAACCGTAACATGTACCGCTAGTGGAGATACAGATGCTGCTAGTGTCTACCTGGTTAATGGTGTCAATACAGCAGGTGATAGGACTGCTTGTAGATTAGACGACGTTGATAATATATGGGCATCTAGTATTTTTGCGAACACACCAGGATTTTCTACAATAGATGTGGCTTACTGTGAAACTGCTGCAGCTGATTCTCCTCCATTCGTCCTTTCCGTAACAGGATCCATATCAGATGTATTGCGTAGTGCTAACTTTGTGTGTTTCGCTGATTTCCAGACTGATATTACACTTCGTGTGAACTCTACATCATTTTCTATCCCAGAGGTTCTGGGTAAGTTCATAGTACTGCTATGCAGTGAAATTCCTTTTCAGCTCATTTCATCATGATAGTAGAACATGTCACTTCACACCTGGCTGTTTATGTCTATACTGTTGCATGTTAGGTAAACAAATTTTGTAAGAAGCTATTGTAAATCATTTACCTTCTTTGACTCCCAAAAATAAAAAAACTATTGAACCTATGAAAGTTTTTCGTAGTTGTTTATGTGACATTTATTGCTGTTTTAATTATAGAGTGGGGTCAGGCTTGTCACTGCGCAACAGGTTAAACAAAATTTACAGCAGGTACCAATCATTTTCAATACATTGAGACGAGCTGGTTGTTCTCTGCTCTTGTTATTTTACAACACAAATTTTGCATTATCACTCATTCTGATCTTGCTTTATTCTGACAAACCTTTCTTAATAAATATGGTATGGGCTTGATGATGCACAGCCTCCAATGCTTGGTAATTATAAAAACAGACAATTATTTTTTCTGACTAAAACTAGATAAACTTTGAACTAAGCTTATATGCATATGGTACAGTCTTTTTATAGTTTTACAAAAGCTTGAAGTTTTTCAATAGTTTTGAAATTATTTTAGGTGCAAAATCAAATACTTGCTTTGAATATCATTTTAAGGTAATAATTGTAGGTAGAAGCTTGGCAGTATAATTATTCAGATATATTATTATGAAATGAATTTTCAGTGCACTCACACTCAAATGACCTCATGCTCTAATAAATTTCAAATTCCGCTGAACTTCATATATTCTGACCACAAGTTCCTTCATATATTCAAATCTCAAGTTGTTTACTGATATTTTTTTATGTTTCGTGCATATTTTGACAGTGAAAGTTGAGTATAATTGTGTTGATGAGCTAATATAAAGTGAATGCTATAGTTAAATGCAATTAAAAGAATCTTTAGCGTGTTGATTATTTTTCTATTACTACATGTAGGAAAACATCTCTGAGGTGTTAATACCATTCATTTAATCGTTCCGATTGACAGCACACTAAGTTTTTGTGTTTCATCCCACCAATGTAAATATGTTTTTCTTCTGAATGAAGTTTGTTCCACAAAGTTTGCTGATTCTGAAAAGATTCACATGTGCAGCAAGTGTTAAAAGTAGCTACATTAGCTGCTCATTTATTTCATACAAAAATCCAGTTTTTTAAATAACATACTAAACTGCATTTTATGTGTTTTTGACATGTTTAGTGTTGCTTAACTTTTCTAAACTGTTCACTTTCAATTTATAAACATCAGTAAACTTAAAAAAAGTGTACTTCTAAACATTGAATATTTATATATAGAGTTTTATATATATATACATAAATATTGTATATATCAGGTATATATAATTTTTTTTCAAAGTTTGTCCTCATCTGCCATCACTGCCAGCTGAGAAGTCTGCCTGTGTAGTTATAACTTTTAAACTCTTGAAATAAAAAGCTCGCTTTGGGCTGTTGCAATTGCAATTGTCTGAACTTCCATTTTTCCAGCTATAGTGGCAAAGTTTAATGATGAAAGATCTGCTGCCAACTGGATTTGAACTCACAACATTTAGCTTTGCAAACATCTACTTATCCAATACACTGCACCGTCCAATTTTCTGCACCACGGAATAAATCTTATTATTTTTGTTTCTGGCTAAAGTTAGCTTTCCCTTTTTGCCCAATCCAAGCAAATTCATAGACCCATTGACAGTATCAAGTACAAAAAGAGAATATACTATCTGACTTTCTTGTGCAAACAGATGTTTTCAAAAATGCCAATAAATAGCTTACGTAATTCCTGGTGTAAATATTTCATTCCTAATTTTCCAAGCTATTCCTTTCATTTATGTAGAGCATTCCCATATAAAACTATGGTAATTTTATTGGTTGCCAGCATTTGGTAGTTGAAGTGACCCTTAGTGATTGATGTAAAACCACTGTGTTTGTGGCATGTTTATTTGAGAATTCTCCTTTTTAACTTGGTTTATGTAAAAACCTCCTTTTTCTTGTAGTTAAACCTGAGAGTCTTGAGATAAATGGACCAGATCAGATAGTCGAGGACAATGAGTTTACATTCAGCTGCACAAGTACTGGAGGAACTCCTGACTCCCTGCTACGATACGGTTTGTGTTTAACTAAAACAAGTCTACAATGTTTTAATAACTGGCGTGATCCAAGCATGTTATAATGTTTGTACATTGAGGCCATCTTTCATAGTCGCACTCAATTTCATAGCAATTTTTGATCTGTTTCCTTCGTTGTCTTCTTGTGTGAACCTTTTTTGGTTTCCTAAAAACAAATGTTGTTACAACTTGCGCTCTATTTATTCACCACAAACAGGAAATCATGTATTTGTTGCTGTTATTGTATTTTACCATGCTATTAGAGCATGTAATATATTTTGTATAAGAAATATTTTATGCACATTGGAACCTCTACATACAAAATAACTTTGTTTTAGAACCTGTATCAGAAGTAGAAAATTGTGTAAATAGAAAGCCGAATTGATATATAGACATGTTCTGATTTATTTCAAGCTTCCTTAAAAGTGATTCATAAACTTTATATCCATGCAAAGTTTCAAGTTTTAAACCAAAAACTAAATTAGTTATAATACTACATAATAAATATAAAAAGTACATAAAAAGAAGAGAAATAACAGAAAAATCTTGAATAGTAACCATGAAACCATAAAACCACAAACCTTCGGGCCTGAGGCTAAGCTTTGGGCTAAAAGTCAGCCTCAGGTTACAGGTTTAGTCTTAGGCATTAACTCTCTGAACTTTGCTTGTATTCAGGCATAGTATAAAGCTTATCAGAGGACCTAACAGCTAAAATACCGGCAGCCACATGGCATGGTTTAATAAGGATGTTTTAAAGAGACAGTGTAAACCAATCAAATAATTGTTGCACAGAATGTTAAACCAACAATTTTTTCCATCTTTCAAATCTTTTTCAAGTATTTTTATGGACTTCTTTTGTTATGATGCGAACTTTACTGGGACATTGTCACGATAAAAATGTTTGTTAGTATATCGTAGAGGAATGTGATGCATATGAACAATTATAGGATATTTACTACAATTTTGGAGACTATTTTGAGTCATAAAAAATGCTGAGCATGTGCTTAATACATGTAATGTTACTGCAATGATTTTTAAAGATTTGTGAATTCAAACAAATTTGTATGGTTAAAATTGGTTAAAAACACATCTTTTTTCTTTTCAAAATTTGATATTGTTGGAAGAACTTTCCAAGGATACCAACACATATTGACAAAGACAACCATGGTTCAAAGGGTCCAGGTTCAACCTGAGGCTAGGTAAATCTTTAGCTTCAGCCTTCCGCTTGAGCCTTAGCTTCAAGCTGGTCCTTCAGACATAGGCTTAGGGCTTAGACATCAGCCACAGATAGTAGGCTTAGCCTGAGACATACCTTGTTCTCAGAAATTAATATTAGGTCATAGCCTAAGCCTTGTTCTTAGCCTTAGGCCTTATCTTTCCTATGTCTTACGTGTTATACATGTATATACATATATTTATCCATCTATTTACGCGCATCTATGTGCGCATCTATTTGTACATGTACACGTACATGTATAGGTACAACTATACGTACATGTATAGGTACATACATACATGTGCCATGCCATTAATACCAATACACACATGTGCATTTTTGTATTGGTGTCCAGCTATAGCTATTAAATTACGTGTTCTGATGGATTTGAACTCACGACAAATTATTTTGCAAGTTTAATATCCAAGCACTATACAACTGAGCTATATAAGACATTTTGATCGATGACTTTATCATATACCATATACCGTATGCACCCGCTAAATGACGTATTATTTGAAACTATGAGTTCTAGCAAATATGTGGTTGCGTCAAATTTAAGTTGATCTTAAAAGAAAGCATTTTTCTTTCTCTATCAGTTGATATGTTGTTTGTTATGTTAGGCAATCTCATTGCCAAAATATTTGACAATTAAAATCGAAAAAATCTGCTCGGCGTAAAAACGCTCAGGCCAAAAGAACATGCCCAGACTTGCCTAAAATGATGTCACGCGGTATTTATCTGTCAATATATATTGTATTCAAATCAACTATTTGCGATAAAAGTCTAGTCCTACGCGGCTCTATTGGCAGATATCTTATTTTGTATTTGTTCATGTTGGCTAAAATAAAATTTTAAATCCAGCTACAGATGCATTATTATGAATGTTTTAAAGGCCTCAAGTAACGAAAATTGAAAATTTGTCTTACTCACTTTCTCCAAATGCTGTGTAAACATTTGAGTACCGACTACCAATTCTAACGGTCTATGGTAATTCTGTCAAGCAAACTATGTAGTATAAGGTCTTTGTATCAGCACAGTTCTGCCGCTAACCACGCTATCAATATACAGCCTCTCAAAAGCCCCGCCCACATTATGTCTGTCGCCTATTTTTGGGGCGGGGCTGTATATCATTGCCCATACTGAAAACTAGCTTCTTACTACCGTAAGTAAAAACCCAAGTTGCGTCTTTGAAAAGAATATACATAGGGATAGAGTTTTAAGGATGAGAAGTCTGCTGCAAACTGGATTTGAACTCACATTCTCCAGTTCTGCGGACATCCATACACCGTATCCAATTCACTACAATATTCTGCTAATCATGTTTTGCTTTATCTTCAAAAATATAATTTTAATATATAATTTTTACAAGCAAAAAGATTTTCATCTCGGCATAAAACTTTTATTAAAAATATTCATCAAGTCGTGGCCACTCACATAGTTTTAGGTGATACAATAAAACAAATTCATCTACTCCAACAAACTCAAACAAAACATTATGGTTTATGCAGCACACATTCAAGTCTCTCTTTTCCCTTTATGGCAGTTTCCACACTGACAAAGCTGCTTCGGCTGGTGAGACAACATAAACATCCTGCAATCAGTAAAGCAAATGCAATAAATGTGTCATTCATAGATATGTCATTCTAAAGCGTATATACTGAAAGCTTTCAAATTGGGAGTTTGATAGATTGTGAGTGTAATTTTAAAAACGAATAAATGTTTAACAAAGGCACAAGTACGCTGAGCCAACGATGCAAAGCTTTGGTTCTGGAAGTTAAAGATTTGCATTGATCAATCAATTTTCTTCACTTTCTGCAAGTGAAAAGTGAATATCTAAAGTCAAATCATAAATCTAATTTACTAGATAAAACTGCCACAGAAAATTTGAAGCAAATCTAGCTAGGTGATCCGATAAAAAATATAAAACGATTATTAGTGATAGCAAAAAGTAATAATGTTATTAATTAGTGCCTGTATTAATGAGTACTAAAATATTACCTTTAGTATATTCATCAATCTAAGCCATTGTATTGCTAGATGCTAAAGATTAAAAGGAAGCCGTCAAGAAATCACTGTACATACGTATCTCGCATGTGCAGGAAATTAAATTTTAGCCTCAAACAGGGAAATATAATCTGAATGTAAACTCAACAGGAAACTCTATAGGAGACTCACAGTAAAAGATAAATTTACCTCCATTCTCCGATCTTCTTCTGTAGAACTTTAACTACCTGATGCCAAAAAAACTTGGAGTCACCGTCGCAGCAATTTTTACAATTACGTATGTTGTTCGCCAATAAAACGTGTCGATTGAGTAATTCATTAGAGTAACAATGTTAATTAATTTAGTAAATATCGATGTCCATTCGATTTAATAATAGAGTAAAATCCCTAAATTTGAGATCACAGACAATGCGTTTTACTAGTAATAACATTTATTACGACCTATATAAAGATTTCGAGCTGATGATTGCCTAAGGAAGCGACCTCATACTTTTCGCTCGTGGTCTCTTTTCAGATGTATTGCTTGTGACGTCACGGAAGAAGCACCCGCTGGAACTTGAGCTTTTTAAAATAGGGCCTCATTCAAACGCATATATCTCTGGACAAGGTTTCTCTACAAAGACAAAATTAGCATCAAATTGTAGCTGATGTTTTAGCCTTTTATGGGTCTTAATTTCATTATATTGAATGTTTTGACGCAACCACATCTTTAACTCTATGAAACACAATGCTTTTTCGTGTTATCTTTAATTTCTAATTTCTGTTTTTCATAGGGTTCAATTGCTATATCACGGTCAAAGCCAATTCTTGTTACGCCAAAAATTGTATTATTTGGGTAGGATAATTTTGACATTCTCTCTCTGTTTGATCAGACAAACACAGTACGATATCTCCTTTTTACATTTATACCAAATAGAGAGGTGCCAGTATTGAAAGGTGCCAGTATCGAAAGGTACCAGTATCGAGAAGTACTAGTATTATATATTTGTATTGAAAAGTTTAGGTGAATAGCTTCTGGTGGAAAAATAACCCTTTTTAACCTTAGATACCGACTAAATAAATGATATTATTAATTCAACACATTCAGGATTTTTATTTAGTTTTCTTCGTTCATATTAATTGTTTCGTCACCAAATTATATTTTATTGTGATCGTAGCAAAACAATCTTAATTCAGCTATTACTTGCTAATACTTTCACATCTACATTTAAAGCTTTGTAATGTTGTTTTATTTATTTTTAATTTATTTGTCTTTATTTTAATTTATTTTCTCACGATAGTAAGTTTGAAAGGTACAGTTTGTTGACAAAGTCTGTACCCTATCTAAACCCTTACAGTAGTTTTTTTTCCTATTAATTTATTTCAACTACATGAAATACTTTTCTCATGATATTTGGTTTTAAAGCTAGATTGCAAAATGTTGTTATATATTAAATACAAACAAACGTTGTTATTTGTCATGTGTAAATATAAATAAATTTTCTGTTCCAAGACTTTTATTACCCGGGAAACATTGTGTAAAACAGATAGTATACATAAATTTTAGTGTATATGTCTGTCAATCTGTATTTTGGTGTTTCCGGCTATAGTTATTAACACTTTATATTGAAAAGCTTGCATCATGCTGGATTTGAGCTCACAAAGACTCAACGATTGTACGTTCCAAGTGTGCCGTATTGTAATGTTACATTTTCTTGCAGATCAAGGCAACAAAATGCATTAAAGTTACCGGTACAGTGGGTAACTATATTTACAAAGGTTAACATATTTTAGTAGCTATTTTTAGATGATAATGATTTTGATTTTGACCAGGTGTTTGCATTAGATCATCACGACGGGTTTCTATACCACTTTAAACATCTAACAATATTTTCCCCTTTTGATGCAAACATTTAAACAAACGAAAATTATGTAATTATGTATCAAATAGTTTTCCATTGTAATCATAGCACAACAGACTATATTTAGCTATTACTTGCTAATGATTTCACCTTTATATTTAAAGGGAAAGTAAACACAATTTACTGATGAAGGCCAACATTTACCCTGTTTCTTTTGTGTAATTTACTACGTTTAGCAGAATGTAAATTATTTCTTACAGCAGATAAATACTAAGAATAATATTTTAAAAACAAACAATGCCTGTTCATTCACATATAACTGAGTACAGAGTCTTTTTTCAATTGCATATTTTGCAAAAATTGGGTAGATAACTCCATTGCGAAAATGAGTGGGAAACTAACTCGCCAGTAGGAACACTGAATCTTAATCATTCATCCAATCACAAGAAACGTAGCGTTTGACTTGAATCGTGATCTATTGTGAGGGACATCGCACGTCTCCCGCAATTGTGACAATCCGAAAACAAGTCCACATTCAGAACACGTCTTTGACCGTAGTTGCTAATACACATCTCGCTAAAATATTTCAACTTAAATTTATTTCTGGAGCTGTTATATTATGTTCACAATGCAATGGCTAAAAGACTCAGTGCTAAAACAGCCACTCTCTGTAGAAGCCACCCAATTGATGAAAAGGTTGAAGATGGGCAAAGATACAAATATATTTGCGGTGAACTATTCAATGAGTGCAAGCGAAACAGACAGTCAGATTCATCATTGTCATGTTCAACAACGATTAGTATAGCAACAACCACAAGCACTACTATTACTAAAGCTGCTTTAACTACAATTGTTTGGCCTACAACTACCTCTACTGACGTCTTACCAACTTCAGAGAAATTTTGCAAGTGTGGCAATCGTTCTGAATTGCCGACAATTATTGAAAAAGTATGTTGCTACACTGAAAATTTGGCTAATACAAACTTTCAGGATGATCAATATATTCCCGATATAAATAGCTGCATCCTGCAGTCTAATTTACTAATACATCAGACATTGGGGAAATTTGCCATACAACTCTCATGGTTCAAGCATTCGTTTTTATTTTCAAGGTATTATAAATCTGCAAAGTTTTTGTTTATTCAAATGTCAAGCAGCTGCAGAATATTTAACCATTTATACAATTTCAGTTTACTATTATACAACAAATGACTACATAATCTTATATGACAAACCAAGGGCATTATAAGTGATATATAAAATATTATATTAAACATCTCCATGTGCTTTGATATTTCTGAATATATTATTAGATTCAACATACAGCTTTCATGCCAACATTGTGTATAAATAAATAAAATTTTTATCACTCACGGATCAATTGGTTCATGAGAGCACTGAATGAACTTGTTGTGTCCTGGAAAGCTCCTGTGAATGTTAGCGACATGATTTGTATACTTGCATGGGATGATTGCTGAAAGTATAGAGGAAAAAATAAATGCCAACGCAAACAATAAAAAACTGAGGCCTAATTTAAATCTGCAATTTATTATTATATAATTAGATTGTAAATCTTAGGTTTTCTTTTGATGAAACAACGTTACAAAACCACGCAAATACTAAAAATATAATCATGCGAGCTAATCGCTTCTTTTGTTTTCTCGTTCAATTAACATAGTATCATGCATTACCAATCATATAAGACAATGTTAAAATTATGTGTTTACTTTCACTTTAAGAACAACCGCAGTTCTATTTTTCTTCTTAATCTATTTCAACAAAAAACCTCTGTTTTATGAAATTTAAAAGTTACAGTTGTTTGAAAAAGTTTGAAAACTTTTACAGTTGTTTTATTTTTTGTTCTCAATACATATAAACTGCAAAAAAAGCACGTTTCTCACAATATGACGTTTAGAAAAATAAATTTTCTATCCAAAAACTTTTTGTTACCCGGGCAACGCCGGTATGCGGCCGGTATATATATACCTTTCTCAAAGTATTTTTTATGTCGTACGTCTGTCTGTATCTTGAAAACAGCTATTGAAATTTTGAAAAAGAAAATCCATACCGATGAAAGATTTGATCTCGGACACTACCATTCGCCAGTCCGACGCCCTATCCATTAGGCCAAAAGGATTGAGTTGTTTACTTGCCAATATAAGTCGCTATATGAGAGCACATACCTGACGACTGCGCATACTACACTGAGTGACTGCATAAGTGATTGTCATTAGTTAGCTTACAAAAATTTTCCATTTACATTCTGCCGGGCTAATAGCAAGTGAGAGGAAACTCTCCTTACGTGTCATTGTTTATAAACTGTCTTTTAATAATTGGGCAATGCCAGACTGCATAGCTAGTATATATCTATATATATATATATATATATATATATGAAAATGTATAAAATTTATTCATGTAAAACCTTAGATAAAAAACAACTTCATTACTATTAGTTTCATGTCTGTTACGCAGACAATCATCAGATAAAATTGTTTTGGTCCAACTGAGTTATATATGTAAGAGAGGTGTAATTACTATAACGACTGATAGCTATGTAATTGCATTTCGTAGTGTGTATTTAGCAGAATGTCGGCATGTGGAAGCTAGCTCGTTACGCTTGTGTAGTGAGCTCATTTCTGGCTTTGTGAGGATGATGTACTTTTCTGATATGCACAGGTTACAACGCTTGGTGGCTGGGTCGTATGGCCTTGCGTGTTGAACGATTTTCCATTTAATTGTATACGGTGTGTTCAGGCCTTTTAGCTGCCAGATGTAGTTACTAAGCTCTGCGGCAGAGTGCTTGTCCTGGTGCCCGAAAGATGATAGGTGGCCGCTGAATTGTGTCTTAAAGGTATTTTCTGTGAGGCCAATATAACTTTCTGTAGGTTTGCTACCGTTGTCTGCGGTGACTACAGCTTGGTAAATGAGCGACTTGCTAAGACGGTTTCCTTCGAGAGGGC
Source organism: Watersipora subatra (assembly GCF_963576615.1). NCBI lineage: Eukaryota > Metazoa > Bryozoa > Gymnolaemata > Cheilostomatida > Watersiporidae > Watersipora > Watersipora subatra. Next base: position 51,248,756 of record NC_088712.1, on the reverse strand, counting down.
ATTCATTTGGTGCGCGACATTGGCATGTTTTGTTGTTTGCTGGGTGCGTCGAGGCGTTGTTCAAAAGCTTCTTATTGTGATTGTTGGTGGTTTGTTTGATGTTAGGCATGCAGCTGTAGCCAATCTTTGTGTTGTTTCTATTAAATAGCTTTCTTAGAGGGTGATTGCTCGGAAAAGATTAATTTAATATTTTGATGAATGTCTGACCGATGTTATTTGCCACGTTTCTGCTATATGGTGGGTTGAACCATGTGATTTTTCTTCGTCGCCTGTGTTGTTTAGTTGGTGTAGTGGTCTCATGGGGTGTGAACTTCAGCTGGTGTGTATATCCGCTTGTTCTCAATGCCTGCTGGTACAGGGGTGCTGCTCGGTTGAACTCATTAGCATCGGATGAGATTGCTGATAGTCGGTGGTTGATTGCTTGAGGTAGCTGCTTTATAATGCAGGGTGGGTGGTTGGATTGAGTGTAGATGTATGACGGGATGTTATTGGGTTTGTTGTACGGTGAGTATTTCACCGTACAACTCTGATCACTCATTGAGCACTATTTGGCAGCTTTAACACACTACTTTGGAATATATGAAAATGTATATATATATATATATATATATATATGTATATATATATGAAAATATATATATATATAAATAAGTGTGCGGAGCGGGGCTAGTCTCTAGTGGACACAGTCTCTAGTGTGATAGAAAATCTATCACACTAGAGACGATCCTAGATGCAGACTGTGCAAAGATGCACCTGAGACCATCCAACACATCATCACTGGGTGCAGGCAGCTAGCAGGGAACGCATGCACTGAGCGGCATAATCATGTCGCAGGTATTGTGTATAGAAGTCTATGTGATGAGTATGGCTTTAATAAACCACAACACTGGTGGGAAGCTCCTGGTAAGGTCAATGAAAATGACCGCGCTAAAATCCTCTGGGACTTCTACATCCAAACTGACAAGCATGTCCTAGCAAACCATCCAGATATAGTGGTGGTAGACAAGGAGAACAAGAGAGCTACTATAATAGATATAGCAGTACCCAATGACTACAATATAGCCAGCAAAGAAAAAGAAAAGGTAGAGAAATATCTCCCTCTTGGAGAATAAATTGAAAAATGCTGGAATGTAAGAACAACTGTAATCCCAGTAGTCATTGGGGCACTGGGCGCAATAACACCGGCGCATAAAATGTGGCTTGCCCAAATACCAACCACAATCAACTTAGGTGAGTTGCAGAAAAGTGCGATATTGGGAACAGTTAAGATCTTGAGGCGAGTGCTCAAACTCCCAGGTCTCTGGTAGGAGACCCGAGTTAGAGCAGAATTTACCACCCATACGGGGTATCCGGGATGAGGAAACAATTTTTACATATATATATATATATATATATATATATATATGTATAGGACAGATGGTGCAGTTGGTAAGGTATTGGGATAGTGATAATTGGGTCCTAGGTTCAAACCCCAACAACTGCATCCTTCTGGCAGGTCCTTAGACAAGACCCTTGTCTGTATATTGTCTACAACCTCTATAAAGAGTGCAATAATCAAAGCCATGCTGGCTTGGATGTCGCCTGACCAAATAAGGTCTCCACTACCTGTAGCTGAACCAGGACAAGGCAGTGACAAATGGCCTACTGGTTCAAAACGGTTGAGTGCTCAAACTCCCAGGTCTCTGGCAGGAGACCCGAGTTAGAGCAAAAATTAACACCCAAATGGGTTAACCGGGGTGAAGAAACAATTTTTTATATATATATATGTAAACTAGCTGTGCTACCTGGCATTTCCGGGGTATTTAAAATCTGCTTATAAACAATGAGAAGTAATGGGAGTTGTCTTCCAGTAGCTATTACCTATATTTATGTTTATACATTTTTTTCTTTTATGTAAATATATATATATATATGACAAATTATCTCCCCACCCCGGTTAACCCCTATGGGTGGTAATTTAGGCTCTAACTCGGGTCTCCTACCAGAGACCTGGGAGTTTGAGCACTCGCCTGAAAATCTTAGCCGTTCCCAACAATGCACTTTTCTGCAACTCACCTAAGTTGATTCCTGTTGGTATTTGGGCAGGCCACATTTTATGCACCCGTGTTATTGCAACCAGAGCCCAATGACTACTGGAATTACAGTTGTTCTTACATCCCAGCATTTTTCAATATCCTCTCCAAGAAGGTGATTTTTCTCTACCATTTCTTTTTCTTCTCTGGCTATAATGTGGTCATTGGGTACTGCTATACCTATTAAAGTAGCCTTTCTGTTCTCCTTGTCTACCACCACTATATCTGGTTGGTTTGCTAGGACGTGCTTGTCAGTCCGGATGTAGAGGTCCCAGAGGATCTTGGCGTGGTCATTTTCATTGACCTTACAAGGAGTTCCCCCTCCCCGGTGTTGTGGTTTATTAAGGCCATACTCATCACATAGACTTCTATACACAACACCTGCAACATGATTATGCCGCTCAGTGTATGCGTTTCCTGCTAGCTGCTCGCATCCACTGGTGATGTGTTGTATGGTCTCAGGTGCATATTTGCACAGTCTGCATCTAGGATTGTCTCTAGTGTGATAGACCTTTGTTTGGAGTTGCCTTGTTGGGAGCACTTGCTGCTGGGCTGCCCTGATCAGCGACTTTTTATTGGTGGTTAGGTTTCCTCTGTTCAGCCACATATATGTCTGGCAAAGGTCGCCAACCTCAGATATTGGTCGGTGGTAAGCACCATGAAGAGGTTTTGTGTGCCAGTCAATTTCCTCATCATCAGGGCGAAGCTCCATTGTAAGAGCAGCTAATTGGAAGTCAGCTGGCAACTTGTCTGAAGTGGCCATGGAGGCTGCATAGGGTTTGATGCTTTGTTCTTCCTCTTTCACTGTCTGCTGTACACTTTTGAGTCCCCTACCGCCATACTTCCTATCGATATACAATTTAGTAGTATCAGATTTTGGTTTGGGGGCTTCAAGCATAGTCAGCTGTTTTCGAGTTGCTCTGTTTCCTTGATGGCTTCCTCAGTTCACTTTGTTATGCCTGCTAGATATCTTATTACTTGCAGTGCGTAGGTGTTTTTTGCCATGACTTGGTTCTTGGGATTGAGCTGACTCCTTAGGACCTGTCAAAGGCGTTTCTTGTATTCAGTAATGGTTTTTTGACGTACCTCGGCTTCGTGGTTGATGTTGCTTTGCATAATCCCTAAGTACTTGTGCCCTTCTTCTATATCTTTGATGGTACCGTTTGGCATTTTCAGGGCATCTGTGGGCATGGGTCATCTTAGGACATCTTAGGGCATCTGTTCACCAGTCCGACGCCTTATCCAATAGGCCACAGAGAATGAGTGGTTTACTTACCAATATGCTTGCCAATTTACTTGCCAATTTAAATCGCTATATGTGTGCACATACCCGACGACTGTGCATACTACGCTGGGTGATTGCATAAGTGATTGTCATTAGTTATTGTCATTGTTATTGTCATTCTAGTAAATATGTGAATGAATGTTCATGTAGTTTGCCAGTTCTTCTTAAGAACTAGCCTTCCAGATTTCTCATTACAAAAGGTCATTACGGTGTCCCAGCAGTATACCTGAGTGAGGTGTATTAGCTAATCAATGTCCCTTTCTTTGTTAGCGTACAGTTTGATGTCATCCATGTAGAAAATGTGGTTTATCTTGGTGCCACTTTTAAACTGGTACCCATATTGAGTCTTCTCCAGCATATTGCTTAGAGGGTTTAGGCATATGCAGAAGAGCAGCGGTGATAAGGAGTCACCTTAATAGCTGCCTCGCTTAACTTTTTACACTCGTCAGCTTTTTGCCATTAGCCTCCAGTTCCGTCCTTCATTTGGTCATTGACATCTTGATGAATGCCACAAGAGCAGAGTGAATATTGTACAAACTGAGGCACTCAAGTATCCAGCTATGGGGAATTGAGTCATAGGCCTTTTTGTAATTGATCCAAGCCACGGCAAGATTGGTATGCTTTCTCCTGCTGTCTTGACAGACCGTCTGATCCACCAGTAACTGATGTTTGGCTTCTCGGGTGTTGCGCCCAATTCTTTTTTGAGCACTGGTCATCTATTGACTCATGTGCTCGTCCAGTTTGTATGCAACTATTCCTGGGAACAGTTTTCAGGTGGTGGGCAAGCACGCTATTGGTTGATAGTTCTTGGAACGCGGCCCCTGCTTTGGATCTTTTATCAGAAGTACAGTTCGTCCTTTGGTCAGCCATTCTAAATGGTTACCTTGTTCTATTAGGCATTCCATCTGCTTAGCCATTCTAGTGTGAAGTGATGTCATTTTCTTCAACTAAAATGCTAGAACCATGTCATGTGCAGGTGCTGCCCAGTTCTTCATATGATGCACTATGCACTTGGTGTCCACTTCGCTGACGGTTAGTCCTTGCTGAAACACAATGTGTTGATGGCTCTCTTTAAGCCTCTTCAGCCAATTTGCAGCCAAAGGTCAAATTGCATGTCTTCTTCAACCTGCGAGTCAACACCAGATTGTGTATGTGTGGCAGTGTATGTTGATATGCACTCTTCGTTGGTTGAGGTTACTTAGGTGACCTTTCCCTAATTTCATCTACCTCAAGTTCCGATATGAGGTGCCGCTTGATTATGTTACTCCTTTGAGCTACAAGTTGCTTAGCTGTTAGTGGCAATTCAGGGTGCATGTTATCCACAGTTGACGCATCCTTCCCATTTAATCCCACTTTTGAGGTTCACTCATAAATTAGCACTGCATGAGGTCCGTGTTATCAGTTCGAGTTCATTTCATCATTTTTGAACCAGTAGCCCATTTTTGACTGCCTTTTCCTGGTTTAGCTACAGGCAGCGCAGACCTTGTTTGACCAGGCAACGTCCGAGCCAGCATGTCTTTGGTTATTGCACTCACCATAAAAGTGCTAGACGTTATACAAGCAAGGGTATTGTCTAAGGACCGCCAAAAAGTGTAGTTGTTGGAGTTTGAAGACCTAATGATCACTGTCCCGATACCTTACCAAGTGCGCTATCTGTCCTGTATCTATCCTGTATATAAACTATATATATATATATATATATATATAAATATATATATATATATATATATATATATATATATATATATTGGGGCACTAGGCGCAATAACACCGGCGCATAAAATGTGGCTTGCCCAAACACCAACAACAATCAACTCAGGTGAGTTGCAGAAAAGTGCGCTATTGGGAACAGCTAAGATCTCCAAACTCTGCTTTCCAAAATCTCTCTGCTCAAACTCCCAGGTCTCTGGTAGGGGACCCGAGTTAGAGCAGAATTTACCACCCATACGGGGTAATCGGGGTGAGGAAACAATTTTTTTATATAACTATATATATATATATATATTTATATATGTGTTTGTACATATATTTATATATTAATATATATATATATACATGTATATATCACATGTATATATCTGTCCACTTAGAATAGAAACATTTGACATATTTAATAAAGTATCATTTCGCATACTTGGTATATAAGTCTATTATATACTTGTTTTGCGAGCATCTCATATAGTTAGCATAGGATCATCTCATATATTTAACCCTTTGGCAGGAGAAACGACCAAAATGTTGTTTACCGGTTGCGTGGGGGAAACTCCATTTATGTCGATTTTGGTAGGCCTTTATAAAGCTGTCGCCTAGTAATGTTAAACAAAGGATATGAACGCTAGTAAGTTTTAAATATCATCCACAAAATATTGGTCAATGGCTTACAATATGAAATGATTATCTGAGAGGCGTTGCTTTGTGCTAAAAGCTAAACAAATCACGCCTCTTTGGAAAAGAACAAAAGTTGGAAAAACCAGTCAACATCGACTCGACTTTCAAAACGGTAAAATAAAAGATTAGTTGATCTTGCGATTGTTAGTGATTTTTTGTCTGATAAGAATAAAATTAATTCAAATGATAGAAGTGGTTTAAACCTTTTGGACTTGCAATGTACTTAGAGTATACAGAAAAAACGATCGTAATGGTGGATCTTGGTACTATCATGGTAACTATAATATTATGGCTACGTTATAGCGTTTGACTCCACCAAAAAAAGATGCTTCCAAGCAATTCATACAGGAACAATTGCGCATGGTTGTATTTTTTTGAGTAGTAGATATGTGAATGAATGTGTATATGTTTTAATGTTTATGCAGCTCATATATCTGGTATAGAGACATATTTTATACTTGGTATAACAGCATCTCATACACTAGGTATATGAGCATATCACATGCTCAGTATTGGAGCATCTTATTTACTTGGTATATGAGCATCTCATATACTTGGTGCAAGCCCACCTCACATAATTAGCATTAGCATCTTATATACTGAGTATATGATCATCTTCTATACCTAGTATAGAGACATTTCATATACCTAATACAGGATAATTTTGTTCACCTGGTATATAATCCTATTATGGTATATACTCGGTTTAAGAGCATCTCATATATCTGGTAAATGAGCATCTCAGATAATAAGTGTAGCAACATTCCATGTACAGTGAAACTTCAGTTCTCAAATATAATTTGTTCCAAAAGGTTGTTAGAAAACCGAGTTGTTCGAGATCCAAAAATATTTTTCCTATTGGAATATATGTATGTAAATTTTAATCGGTTCAAAGGCAAAAAAACAACTTCTGTAAAGTATTTTTTCATCATTTTACACCATAAACTGTAATGTATGCTGCATACTATTAATAAAAAGGGGTAGATATAGATCATGTTAAATTATAATGAAAGGCCTTCTGACTATGATGATGGAAAAAGAAAACTAAAGTAAACATTTTGTATGTGTTGCTCTCAAAACATCAAATACATTAAAAGTTAAAATACAATAATAAAAATTGCCGAAATTGGTAATTTCGGCAATTTTTATTATTGTATGAAACAGGTATTATGGTAATGAAACAGCAAAAAATGCAACAGATCAGTTACATCAAAAATCGCAAAATATAGAAAATATAAACAGCAACAACACGTTTACTTGGCATCTTTGAAAGCAAAACCTTCTTCGAAACATTTTAGGGTAACTCGACTGGAGGAGTTGTCTCTAGCAAATATTTTAGATAAACGAGGCGTCATCCCAGATGATTCCTCTCTTTTTATAAAGAATTTGTGAAATGTAAATTGCTTCTCCGTTGGTTAACAAATGTTTCTATGCTGTTTCCGGAGCTATTCCAATGAGCATGCCATAGTTTTGTCGAGAACCGAATTTATGTTAGAGGTCGGAAACAAAAAAATCTCAAAATCTTGGGTCAAAAACCGATTTGGTCAAGAAACAAAGTGTGCGACAACCGAGGTTTCACTGTACTTAGATTAGGAACATTGTATATGTTTCTTATAACATCATCTCATGTACATACTTGGTATGGGAGCATTTCATATACTCGGTATAGAAGCTTTTTATATATTTTTAATATGACCATTTCTTGTACTTTCTTTACCAGCATTCTATATATGAAGTATAATGCTTGAAAGTCTAAGTGATGAATGTTAATTTTAATTTAATTTTTGAAGTGGTCTCACTGCAACTTCCATGATGAACTAATTGGATTATGAGTAACTCTTGTATAAGGTTAACAAACACTTTGATGAGAAGACTACATGTTTACAAACATATTATCACTTTATTCTTATATGTGACTCCTGTAGTGATATAGAGCCCAGTTTATGGGATACATAATATATTATATCCCACATGTACCTAGTAGGTTATGTTGCATTGACCAATTTGTGTTTTCTCGTTTACAGAGGTACTCCGAGGGAACACAGTGATAGCGAGTAGACATACTTACACCCCAACAAAAGATGATAGAGATGGGCTCACTTTGATATGCACGAATACAGCTCATTCAAACCTTGAGAATGTCTACCCTGATATTGTCAAACAAGAAATTACTCTGGATCCACGCTGTAGGTCTAAAAGTGTTTAATGCATAACAATAATACTCCGTGTTCATAAAATGAGAGGATAACAAAACTAGAGCTGGTAGTTTTAGCACTAATTAAACCATATTTTATGTTTCAATCATCACACGACCAAACATGAGCGCAGCGAATGTTTGGAAGCTTTAGGATAAACGCATATGCGCACACAACTCCCAAAAATTATCCAACAACGGCCATATCCAAACCTTTGAACCAAAATCCCATCAAAAAAATTAACCTTTTTTGTTTGGAGTTGTAGTATAATAATGATTAAAACACATATAAACCTATTCAAATCAGCTACCAAGTCTTTGAAAAGAGTTGACAATACCCCAAAACTTACCCATCTGATCGGATTATACATAACTAGAATAATAATTTGGCCTAAAATTGCCGTTGAAACCTGACAAGCCTTTTCAATCCACAACTTAAGACCAGCCAACAAAACGCCCCTGGAGCCCTTCGTCAGATAGTAGAACCATAAAGCCGAGCGCATTTCACGAGAAAAATGTGCACAATTCTTTTGTCAATGGCATTGTCCAATTGCCGAAATTTTCTGTAATAAACGTAGACCATTTGATGAGTAAACCGTAGACCAATTTACAGGGACGAAATTGTGGTACACAGTATATCAGCCTATGTTTTTGTCCAATTACCGAAGGTTCCATTAAATTATCTAGAACATTAGCCAATTTTTTTTACACTTTGTGTAAAAGCTAGGGTCGAACTCCAATGCACCTTTATGACAAGAAAAAAATTTTTTTTTGCTCCAGTTTGCAGAAAACTTCTTGACACACGCGAATGCTAATACTTGCTGTCTGTTACAGATCGCTGTCAAAACAATTCTAGATTCAAAACAACCAGCTTTCAAACTTTATATATTAATTACACAACAGCTTGCCGTTTTACTTCTAATATTGCATTTCTCCTATTGCATGGAGATAGATAAACATACAGTCAAACATGGATAACTCGCTCTCGGATAACTCGAACAGTTTTGTTTGGTCCGTTTCCACGATAAACTGTTTCAAATAACTCGTACTCAACTTTGTTAGATCTAACATTTTTCTGACCAAAGGCTACTGAGACGGTTGTTATCGCTTTAGAATATCACTTTATTCCTAGCCATAGAGATAAACCTCAGCTTTTAGTAGCTCGTAGGCCTCATTATCACCGTCATTGGCAAAGCATTTTTGTCAACGAATTTTTCAAAGGTTTGGTGACATTTGATTTTTACCAAACATCCGCTTGGCAATGGTCTTTGAAGGCACAGAAAAGCGAGGTAAATTTTGCATAAACTCCAAAAATAATCGGTAAATTTGATCTTGGTTAAAAGGATCAAAAGAAAAAGATTTATTTTTTTATGAGCATTTCCACAGCAATCAATCTTTGCCAATTTCAATCTGAAAATGTCCTGGCAGTCACATCACATAAAACAACAAACAAATATCAAGTGATAGGAAAATCTGTATACTTTTGTGATAAAACTTTTTTAAACTTCACACTAGAAGCATTAATTTAAAACAATCTATTCATCCTTTTGATTTAAAATATTTTTTGTAAATTTAAATGTCTCTACTAATAAATACTTGGACTTATTACAGGGATCTAATAACTTGAACGCTGTGATAACTCGAACAATTTCACTCGATCCCGTGAATTTGAGTTATCAGTGTTTGACTGTATAATCTTTTTATTTCATTATTACTGTTTGTTGTACATAATAACACTCGGTGCATTACAGCTACCATTGCATTTATCCTATTGCACTGCAGTGCTATTTTACTGCTAATATTGCATTTCTCAACCAGCAGTATCCTTTCTTTTTTTTATTATCACTTTGGTCGTGGGCTGTACGACAAGTGATTTTCTAGTTATATGTTTTTTGATGTTGAATTGTTCTATTTAGTTACCAAAACCAACTTGCAGTCATAGTTTCAATAAACATGATAGGCTCGAAGCAAACCGAAGCTGTGTAGAAAGTTAAACGATTAGACCATTAGATTGTTTTGTAGTTAGTTGCATCATGTATTTATTTTGTTTGCAAAAAAATATTAGAAAAAAATTATATTTATTTATTGTCAAGGACTCAACAAATTGACAGGTATTTACTTCTATAGGTAAGTAGCTTGTTAACGTAACACGATCAGGGTTTATTTTAAAGATATTGACTTTGAAGAAGGACATTCTGGAGAACAATCTGTGACTCTCAACCCAGACTTTGATCAGACACTGAAATGCGGTCTCATTGGAGCTGGCGTTACTATCACATGGGACTGTAATGATGTCTGTACGTCAAGGACTGGCAAAGAAACTGTTATTCCGGCTGATTCCGCAAGTGATGAAGATGAACAAGTAATGTCTTGTCATGGAACTGTTCCAGGAACAGGTATATTATGCATTATTACATAAGATATATACCGGATGAATGTCCGTACACCATAGAGTTATCATAATGTTTAGCTTCAGAGCTTGAGCTCACCAGTGAACTTTTACCAGTGCTTCTGATACAAATTAGTATTTTTTGTTTGGTAAAAGAATCTTGGAAAAACATAAATGGTCGTCGACACTGATTGACTTATTTTGATTAGCTAAAATAAAACTGATCATGCAGTTATTTGCTTTGCTTATTTAAAAAGTATGCGCAATCTTGGTTGTTTTTTTATTTTTGATATGTATCAAAATGAGCTCATATACGCATGTTGCATCAAAAACAAATATTTTCAGAATGTTTCATACTATATTGTAGTAAGACGGAGACAAACGCTTATTTAGGAAGTTATCCAATACATGTATGAAAAGACACTGTACATGTACATGTAACTTCTGAATTCTTTGATAAGATAATTCAATCTGTAAAATCACTAATATTTAAAAATAATATGAGTTTGCCAATTTCAACTTTTATTGAACAGTAACTAGTAAACATGTTAAAGTGTTGAGCTAATGTTGTTAACATAAACTAGGCAATAACATTATTGATAGCGACCTTTGGGAACCCAACATTGAATGTTTGGAAGCCTCTAGCGTATAGGTGTCAAACAGATGCTAGCCATTGCATGCATTCAATTTTGATATTTGCTATTCAACAATATGCAAATTTAGTTTTTGATGTAGTTGATCAAAAAGCGACCTTAAACCACCTACTTAGCAATCTGTGTGAGTTTAGTAGAAAAATACAAGTTCTGGTTAGTTCACACTCAGTTTCAAGCACAGCTATTTTGTTTGGTTTCTTCAAAACTTTACCTATGCTATGCTTTGTTTGCCTGACAATAATAAAAACAAAAAGATGATTTTTTAAAAACGAGGTCATATGATACATTTACATTACCATACTTTGTTCGATAAAATAATGTGGTGACATTCGCTAACCTAGCGAGAGAGAAAGTGAGAGAGAAATACCACACTTTTAGCATTTTTTTGTGTAGAAATAGATTAAAACGGAGCGCTGCAATGTAGTCTAATAAGAGAATTTTTATGACTACTATGTCATTCATGCATAACTGGAGACTCTCGCACCATGCCGATCTATTTTTAACATTTGTTTCACAATTATATGAAGTTACTACAGTGTTTCACAGAATAGCCAAGCATTGCGCAACACGCTTAGCAAATTGCACATTAGCACTTGTCTGCTAAAAATAGAGCGAGTTGCATTGTTTTAGACTCACTCACCCCTCGCTAGACAATTATTACTTTACACAAAGTTTAGCTCCATACCTTCATACTTTATAATAGGGTTGCAATCTATGAAGGAAAATTTCAATATCAAATGGCGATCGGATGGTGCTACCCCTACCAACCCAGCTGGAGCAGATAAAAAAGATTCAAGTCTCGGAGCTACTATTGGAGGTGCTGCCGGTGCGGGTGTACTCATCATCGGAATGGTTGCTTTGTCAGGATTTGCAATAAGAAAACGAACAAGTAAGAGCAACATATTTTATTATTAGCTATTTTATTTTGTATCACATGGGCACATACTATTGTGTGAAAATGAATTTACATGTAGACAGAAAGCCAGATAGTATAGTGACGATCTTGGTTTTATTCAAATACCTATTTCTAAATTTGTAGCAAAGGTGTAATTTGTTTAAAATAGTAAATTAGCTTACACTACTAACTATAATATTTCTGTTATAGCATTACAAATAATTTTAAGGTTCTTATATGGTAGAACTTTAAAATAATTTTAAAGTTTTCCTATCGTAAAACTAGTATAACTTTTTTACATTCAGGACTCTGGTGTGACTAGTATTCAACTACTACATTTATACAAGAACTGTTGAGTCATGTTTTTAATAAAGAATGCTATTATATTATTAGAATATATTATAATTTATTCTATGTTGAAGTATATCAAAATAGGACTTTATTTTAAGGTAAGTCTTTCAACTCAAATAAAAATAATTAGGTCACTTGAATTTCAGTTCTTATGTGACAGACTAGAATTCATGTAGCCATTGCCAAATATGTAAGTTAATTTTTACCAGTTACATTCACACTAATTTTTTTTAAAGACCAGAAACGGTTTGTTTATAAATGTATATGAAAGCGCTTTGCTCAACAACAGGGTGGTAATATACTGTTTTGCTTGAGTCTATACCAACCTTACATGCTATTCTCAGCTATTTAGTACAGATAATTTGTTTAGCATAAGTACTTACGCATAGTTATTTATCTATTTACCCTATTCTTACATAGTAACAATTCTAGTAAGGAAATAGTAAATGATGAATTTGTAGAGCTGATACCGTTTTGATATGTTGTTACTAAACTGTACTTTTTATGGAAAGTTAATAGAACTAAGTTTTATGCCGATGAAATTTAATGTTTTAATAATCAATCATAGAAACTCACTTCAAATGCAACAGTGTGAAATCTCTCATTTTTCACCAAAGAACAAAAATTTTTTATGAAAATATAAAGTGTTACGTGTTTGTAAAAAGCTGTTCTTTATTTGCTGGGTACAATAAGTGAACTAACATGTAGTTTTAACATTTAGAGTTGAAAGGTTTCTACAGTTCTGTATGCAGCAAAAACATTAACACCAGAGTTATCCCAAAATATGGAATAAATCCATGAAATAAACTTTATGGAAAAATCATATTCCTTACATATGTATGTTTTTCATTTTGTGTGTAAGCTAGTACTTCTTCAGCCACTCTTTAACCCAATCATGTTGATGATATCCAATTATGTACATAATAGGTAGGATGGAGGATCAAATGGCTGGAGCTGGAGTTGCTGGAAACATTGCACAAGGGTTTGTATCCATTCTATCTATTTTATATAGGTGACTTATTTCTCTTGTTGGACTTGTGTACAAGGTAGAAAGTCTTAAGTGCAAACTACTAACTTACCAGCTAGTAAACTAATAGACAGTGACTAACATATTTGTATCATGAAGTATGTCATTAGTAAGTAGCATACACCGTCTTTACTATAATACTAAAAGTGTTTATCCGACTGTCCAAAACTCTAGTTGAAGGCACTAGTTAGAAAGTTACACACAATAAAGAGTAGTTAGACATTACGCAATAAGATTGCATTTTATGGGATTCAAACTCCCGACATTCAGTTTAGTAAATCAACATTTTAACAGATATGAGTCAACTGCTTTCTGGTGATTTGATATAATTGTGCAAATAGTTATTGTTTGTGCTTTTCCGCCATACCTGATAACTTCTTACAGCTCACCACATTTCCACGTTACTAGGAATCAATAATTAGGGAACAATAACATTGTATACAATACTTCACCATATTATTTCAATTCATCACTTTAATAAATACATTACTTAGTTCATTGTTTTCAAAATTTCAAAAACCAACAGCTTTACTTTGTTCGTAATTCACAATAACATTTTTTCAAACATTTTTAAGTAGTATATTTGATTAAAATAAAAAGGAGATCGTCAATTCTCAAAGCTGATCCTTTCATAAAATGCAGGGCAACTCTGTTTTAGTGCAAGTCGTAAAATCCTGAGTAAATTGCTCTGCCATACTGTACTCTTGGGTACTGTACACACTATCATTAAGAATGGTAGCCACAGTTGTGTGGCTAAGACTATGTCTTCTCCTAATATTTCTTGTGTTTCACCATTTTAATTTACTTGAAAAATATGTTTTCACTTCAAAAACGGCGGTCCTTCTTTGAATCAGGTGATAAGGAAAACAGAATGAACAACAAAAATGACCTACCAACAAAACTAAGTAACTCACTAATGTCATTTTTCTCTCCAAACAAACACAACAACGATTATTCAGTTCGCAAGATGAAAGTAGTTCGTAATGGTCCGCAGTGTTTAGCCACAATTATGTTGAATATTATTTTAGACATTTTTATGGGACGGTTTTTTAACCTTGAAATAGTGAAAGTTTTGACTGTAGTAACGCAAAGACTCTCTGTTCTAAAACTCGGATTTGACTACCTGATTCAACAAACCACAGGTGGTTTATTGAAAGCCAGTTGATATGAACTAACAATTTTTTCGGTTCAGGCTCTGGTTTAACTCAGGTAGTTTTAAGGATGAGAATCTCAGATAGTTTAAGGGTCAAAGGTCAATATAAGCTGTAGTTATTTTTTTTCCATATAAACTTGATAATAGAGAAATCTCTCTGTCTTAGCAAATTATTAGCGTCAGCCAAAACTGGTCCAATTTTTTGTCCCACTTCATGGGAAGTCATATTTAATAATTATTGTAAATACATTGGACTTCGGTTTTGTAGCAACAAAGTTTTCCCTTTGAAAAAAGGCTGCACTGTCAATGCAAATATATCTTTGTGTTTTATGTTACCACAGTATACGTAGATTTTCCATGGTCTGTGTTGTTTATTGTAGAGCTTCAGAACCTCATACAAAACCAACGGCTGTTTAACTTTACCGTAAAGCAGATTCCTCTTGTCATCAAAAGGTAAATTTATTTAGCTTTTACTAAACTCATCAACTTTTTTGAATCTTTCATTTTAAAAACAATTTTGTGAGACTAAACTTATTAAATATTTGCTATTTTTAGTTACAGTTTTAAGATATGTCAGAATTTTGTTTGGTGTCAAACTGTTCTGTACGTACCTATGATATTATATCTTAGTGCTAGAGCTTTTGCATCAAAATAGTCTGCAGAAATTGGTCTCCAATTAAACTTTTAGTACCATAACATAATTGTGCAGGAAAATCATGCAGTACCACATATTATGATTATGTGGTGGATTCTCTAATAAAATGCATTGAGTGTTGAAATCTGTTTAAATTTTTTGTTATCATATGGAGGAGTTATGGTAACTGGTGTAAAGACCATGATTTAACAAAACTTTTAACTGCATACATTCATTGACAAAAAGTTTTTTATTTTATTTTCAATCTTCAATTTCACCTTATTATTTTCAGAGTGAAATTCATGCAGTGACCAGTCAAAGAGCCAATTATGATGACCACTCAAGAGTCAAAGAGGCAAAAAAGATGTCAAGAAGTTACCATGATTTTAATTGTTCCTATAACTTCTTTTTATTTGTTTGTCACGTCAACCAGCGGTAGTCTAAAAACTCATGTCTTTCTTTTTTGTTGTCTTCATTCAATAAAGTGATATACTACTCCTCTCAATTCATGAAACGGTTTTAGCTGATGAATAATTATATAAAAGCCTAGCCTTACATAGCGAGTTAACAGCTCTTTATATTTTATTATCAAACTAATTCTATGTACATATAATAACTCTTATATTTTATGTTATTTTTTTATTTTTATTTATTCATATGAGAAAAGAGATGTTAGAGTGGCCTGATAAAGCTCAACTTGCTACATCCGGCTTATTTAGTTTGAAAAGCGTTGCCTGGCTCTATTTGCACAGTTGGCAGAATTTTTGTTTTCCTTTAAAAATGTGCCGCAACCTATCTGATTGAAAACTGTTTTTACATACATTAAAAATAATTGCTGCAAATAAAACATTTATGTATTGTAATTATGAACATTGTAAACGATGCAGGCTAAAAACTCCTAAT
Organism: Watersipora subatra; assembly: GCF_963576615.1. Taxonomy (NCBI): domain Eukaryota; kingdom Metazoa; phylum Bryozoa; class Gymnolaemata; order Cheilostomatida; family Watersiporidae; genus Watersipora; species Watersipora subatra. The sequence goes on along the minus strand of NC_088712.1, from coordinate 51,232,812 downwards.
ACATCTGAAAGAAATTCTATGCAACTTGGAACTTTATGCTAGTATGGTAATCAGCATTTCAACTGCAGCAAAATACAAAATAGAGTTTTATAGGTGTAGTTTTAAATTTAAGGGCATCTATCGCTTATTTCTATACAGCCACTTCTGTGACATTAAAAATCTGTATAGCTTGATGGACACCATACAGAAAACATTGATCTAGGTTTTGAGACATGACTTTTCTCTCTTGTTATTGATATTTTTTGTAGAATATACAATATATATATATATATATATATATATATATATACCCATATTTCCGAGTTAGGAGTTGAATAAATATATACCAGTTAGGAGGTTGCGGAATATAAGGGATTAGGAGTTAACGCAAATATATATGGGTGAGCCTCCTATATGGTCTAATTTATCTACATTGTGGATATATATATATTTATTCACCTCCTAATTATTATATATTTTTATGGAAATTTTAGGAGAATATGGTATCATACAATATATATTCATCGCCTTATCATACTTTGTATATATGCATACTAGAAAAACTGTCAAAACTTTGAGAAGGTCTAGATGGTTGTTGTAAATTACATATCAATTTGAAGGTAAAATAATTCATACCTCAATGAGTAAGCAAAAATAATGATTACCAGTTAGCAGATTGCTACAAATTACACATAAATTAGAATGTTACCATTGTAACTTATGTAATAGTTACAATGGAAACATTACATAGCATGGCATAGCTTACATACCCTTTAGTAAGATGCCGTAACTTATATCATTTAGGAGTTTGCTATAACTTGTTTCTTTTAGAAGCTGCTCTGATTTACATATAATAAAGTAGGTTGCTATAACTTATAGATCATTTGAGAAATTGATATAATTTGAATTTCACATAGTTGGTAGCAATTATCTATATATCAGTTAGGAGGTTGCTATGGATTATATATTAATTAGGAGGCAGCTGATATTTATATATCATTTAGGAGGTTGCTATAACTTACATATCATTGCAGAGGCTGCTATGAGTTACATATAATTTAGGATGTTGCTATCACTTATAGATCACCTAAGACCTTGCTATAATTTGAATTTCCATAGTTGATAGCTATTATTTATATATCAGTTAGGAGGCTGCTATGGATTATATATTAATTAGGAGGCTGCTGATATTTATATATACTTTAGGAGGTTGCTATAACTTACATATCATTGCAGAGGCTGCTATAAGTTACATATAATTTAGGATGTTGCTATCACTTATAGATCACCTAAGACCTTGCTATAATTTGAATTTTCCATAGTTGATAGCTATTATTTATATATCAGTTAGGAGGCTGCTATGGATTATATATTAATTAGGAGGCTGCTGCTATTTATATATCATTTAAGAGGTTTCTATAACTTCCATATCATTGCAGAGGCTGCTATGGGTTACATATAATTTAAGATGCTGCTATCACTTATAGATCGCCTGAGAGTTTGCTATAATTTGAATTTCATATAGTTGGTAGCTACAGTACTATTTATATATCAGTTAGGAGACTGCTATGAATTATATATTAACTAGGTGGCTGCTGCTATTTATATATCATTTAGGAGGTTGCTATAATTTACATATCATTGCAGTGGTTGCTATGGGTTACATAGAATTTAGGATGTTGCTATGACTTATAGATCACAAAAGAGTTTACTATAATTTGAATTTTATATAGTTGGTAGCTACTATTTATATATCAGTTAGGAGGCTGCAATGAATTATATAGTAATTAGGAAGCTGCTGTTATTTATATATCATTTAGGAGGTTGCTATAACTTACAGATCAATGCAGAGGTGCCATGGCTTACATATAATTTGGGATTTTGCTATCACTTATAGATCAACTAAAAGTCTGCTATAATCTGTACAACAAAACAACCATCTGTATAAAACAACAATAATTGTTGTTAGAACCTACATATTGTATAGTATGTTAAACTTTAACGTAAGAATCAATAAATTTGTATTTAAAACAACAACAGCCACCATGCTTGATACTAAAAAATTCAACTAGTCAAGTACCATAGAATGGTCGTTGCTTAGTCACCAAACGGAGTAAATTTATTCAGACGTCAAGTTTAATGCGATATTACAAAAGCCTCAACAACAAGAAGACCCTTCTGCCAGTTTAATTTTGCAGCTGCTTGAGTAAGTTGTGGGCTCGGGCATAAGTCATCATTATAATTTTCAAACACCAATTTCTTTTAACAGTATACAGCTTTGGCATTTTTGGTAGTTTGCCTCAATCTTCCAATCATGGCTTTTTAAACTCTCAATTTTCATTTAGGCTGCATAACTTTCTGCTTACTAATATAAACGAATAATGTAACTCAATATTTGTAAATATGGTCTATGTTATAGTTTCTTATTCAGTCACATATCGCTGCTGCACTGCATACAAAAACTTAAAAAAAAATAGTTGGTAACAAAGCATGGACGCAACTCAGTTACTGTGATTGTTAAAATGAAACACACACATTTTTGCTTGCTGTGCATATTATCTACAGTAATAATATGAATTACTTGCACAACATGCTTAGTTACTCAATCTAACATACAATAACAGCAATGTATTTCTATTCATCTTAAGCCACTCTTAGAACGTTAAGTAAAAACATTTCCCCACTCGGGAATGGAGTGTCAGGTTGCAAAACCTGCGCAATACCACAGCACCATAAATTGGGTAGATTCCAAACAAGCCCATTGTGCCTATGTAGAACCCAGGGAAAAACTTAATGTCACATAGAGAGCCAATAAAAATACAATAACATTCTATCTTGAGGGCATTTTCGCTTTTCAAAACTTCTTTCTTACTGCAATTTATTGTTAGCAATGATCAGTCGGGCTGGACCCAGCACAGTACCAAATTTTTTCTAACTTTAGATCTCTTGACTTTGGGTGGTTTTATTGATCAATAGTAATACTGAGTGCTATTATTCACATTTTACCAGTAATAATAATGCCCTGAACTGTCAAGAAATTGATAGAACATTCTACTCAGACACATTCACTTAAATTTGGAAAATGACCCAAAAAGATATATTTCTCATTGTGTAGTGAATTTCTGATTGTTTTAGTCAAGCACAGCGTTCTAAGTAATTTTTTGGGCTTGTCGGTTTGACAGTAAGTTGTCAGTAGACTGGCTGCTGCGGCATATTTCCTTATATTTAGTTTTTCTTTAAAAGAATTATAAAATTTATCTTAGAGCTTGTTTCTTGAATAATACATCATAGTGTACAGTGCAGTACAACAGATAATATCTATTGTCGGTATTGTATTATCTATCATAGTCATTGTTTTATGCACATTTTCTGTACATAAAATAATAGCTAAGACTGCTTGATACAAAATAACTATACAAGTGCATTACTGCGGAGTTGGTCTCTTTTAGTCTTCAAAAAGAGCACATTTATTGACAAATACAACGCAATGATAATAAGAAGGTTCAACAACATAAAAAATTCAGCTGGCATTTTTTCTCGCAGCCTTCTTTAGCAAGTTGTTGGCTCGAGCCCGAATCACTGTAACACTTCTGTTAGGCAGCGTTGAGTGTTTAGCATCCAACACTGATCTTGTTGGCAGTTTGCCTGATTTTTTCAGTCCAGTACTTGTCAAATTCTGCTATTTCCTCTGCACTTTACCGTTTTCTGCTGACTGAAATAGTAAATAATGTGAATTATCATTTATAAAAATCTGATAAGCTATGGCTTTGATGAATCACATATCATTGCTCAGCTCCATTCAAAAGTTAAATAAGCTGGTTTACGTGCTGCAAGTCAAAACAGAATTGATGGTTTCTAAGATACAAGTGAACAATAAGGACATTAATGCTCGTTAGTGTCATTTCTCATTTAGTAATATAATACTTAACCAATGTATTGTTATTCAAAACACACATATACTGTAGAAGGTATTTTGATGACCACTTCTATATACTACTTTAGTAGCTAATTATGAAACTAAATGGTGTGCCACTTGCATGCATGCGATAGAGCAGTTTGGATTTCTATTTGCTTCAAATTATTAGAGAAATGATCAGGATTAACATTCATTGAGCAGTCTCAATGGCCAGTGTTCAGAATGATTGCTGCTAAGCTTAGTGTGACCTGACTGGGTAGCTATTTATTGAGTCATTAATTAGGCTAATACTTGACCTATGGGGTCAAGCAATGTGGTTGAACACCATTGTTCAGGTGTTCATTGAAACCACTAATGCCTAGATTGCTCTAGATACCTAAATGCCTCTGACTAGGAGAGCTATGTTTTGTAACCTGACAGCAGCAGAACACAAAGACTAGTGTCAGCATTTATGTAGGCAACGAATTTGACTGAAATACTTGAAAAGTTAGACACCTTTATTTTTTATACTGCATTTGAGCTACAGCAAAATAATCACGCTTGGTTCCCTAGTACATTGTGTTAGTTTAAAGCCACTTATCATAGCATCACCCACATTTAATCTGATGTCTGAAAATCACTCTTCGGTGTTGATAATCCATGTATGTCACTCTGCACTTATTTAAAATCAATGCATTTTTGATTAGATGCTACTACACAAAGAGAAATATACCCTTGGGTTCTTTTTTTAAATTCATGCATTAGTGATTTGCAAATATATGAAAGCAGAGCCTTATTTAAAACTAAAATCTTGTTGCGTCAATATTTGCAAAGTTATGCTTGCTATTTTAACCTTGACCCAAAACTCCAATATTATAACATTCTGAAATACAGCTAAATTGACATAAGGTAGAATCTTAATTTGAAGGCCATGTTCATTCGAGTGCTATTCTAGAAGTGTTGAAAACTAGAGTGTCACCCTTTAATTGACAACCACATCCAGCTGACTGCGACTTCAACATTCTTTGATCTTTGGATCCGATTTTGGACAGGATGGATAGAAAAATGTTGACAAATTTTACTAACAATGACTCAGTTACAACAATAGCAATTAATACTTTTGTCAATGCATATTGAAGTGAGTTTTCTAACTTCTAAGCTTTACAGTGTTTTCGTTAAAGCTTTGAAAGCAGCACCGTGGAAATAATTAATAACTCTATCAGGCTGATAATAATTTTATTATTTAAGCGGCCTTGATAGTTCGGCATATATGAAAAAACGGTTTAGCAAATATGATGAAATCTGTACTACTATTTGAGGCTAAAATTTCTTGCACATGCTACAGCATTAGAATAAGCAGTTAACGATGGCATTTTGCAAGCTCAGCGCCCAGTGTATATGTTATCACTGAATCACAGCTTAGTTTGTGTGTTATATAGTTTTTTATGTGTTTTTTTCAAAAGAAGTAACGTTCTCTTGAACTGCGGCGTTCTATCTTTAACCGTCATCTATTATAGTACAGGTCTAGTAGAGGGGCGTTTAAATGAATGGGGATTCAATTAGAGATTACATAATATTTTATTAACCCTTTCACCGCTGCATGCGCATTTAGGCGAAATCAATGGACGACCGGCATATGTGCATGTTGCGAATTTCCTGGCAATTGCGTAGTAACTTAATTTTATTATTCGTTGACAACATAACTAACAGTCCTTAAGACTTTTTAGGGTATTGACAGTGTTGTCCAAAATTTTCCCTGTAAAATTACCTTAAACTCACGAAGCAATTTTAAATTTTTGTTTAGGACTTTTCAACATAAAAAGAAACATTTGTTCTTTCTGATTTTTGAAATATTTAGTGCTATTATAGCTTTCGCAAGTACATCCAGAATTGAAAACAGATAATTACTTATGTTGATAACATTATTGATGATTGTTGATGACTGACGGATTAAGATTTTAGTGATTACACATATAATTAAAGTAGCAGCTCCAATAGTGACTCCAATGGTGGTCAAAGTAATAGTTTTTGTAAGAGTAAGGAACATGGTAGAGCATTGTTTTTTGAGATTCGAAGGGATCGTAGCTTCACATAGCATTAGCAATGCACGAAGTAGGAATGCATTAAGTTTTTTGAATAGTACTATTTTTTAACGTGTTGGAAAAATAAAATCTATAACAAAAAGGTTTTAGATAGAGTTGAAGCTAATAAAGATTGAACATATATTATGAAGCACAATCGACAATTTTTGCCACTATAATTGGAAGGGTTAAAAAATGCAGTGCCATGGCATTCAAACATAGATTTTATAGTAATATTATTTCTTATAAATTTTTTGAAATAAAACTTTTATTAATGTGGCACGCTCTTGTGGAAACTAACCGTTAATCAGCAACATACCCCCTTCAAGAAAGCGTCCAGCTGTGCTTCGTACCATTTTCCATCTGGTGGATATAGTGCTTGGATGCGGTGACCAGGTTTCTACCAAAATAAGCAAAACAATTTTAATAGCCCAAACAGATGTTATGCAGATTAAAAAGTGATGCAAAAGATGCCTGTTGTTTTTAGGTTTTTCAGCAAACCCGTGTCCCTACCTCCCATTACTAAAATTCTATGAAGCTGTAATATTTTATCTCATGCGATATTCTTCTACAAAATTGAAACATAGATTTTAAAGCTTCAACAATTTAAAGGATTTCATTTACTCCAGTCACTTACTTATGACTCAGCCTCTAGTTTAAATCCGTATCAAATTACGACTAAAATGCATCAACTTGTTAATTACAACGAAAATAATACATTATCATAACTTTATACTGCCCTAAGCAAGCAAAACGCCCTATCTGAAAAGTTTTTCAAAATTCACTTTTTTGTGCTTATATGTAATTTAGGTTGAGATCTAACATGTCTCGAAATTTCATATATCTGAGACCACCAGAAATAGCACTTTTCACAATGTGCAAAACGCCCTATCCACATTTACCACACATAAAGTGGCAATCAAAGCGCTCTATCTGCAGATACAGCGTTTTGATTGGCCTGAACATACACAAAGTTGGACATTATGAGCAGCATTATGTAATCAAAGAGTATATAAACAAAGGGAAGCGAAACTGAAGCATATATATTTGGTTGTTTCAAGGCAGCTCATACAAGCTAGTGCACTTCTAAGTGCTCAATCTTCTTGCTATATTTTTTATCATAATATATTTATTATGACAAGACGATATCTAAGTGACAAAAGTCTCGATTTAAAGATCCGACTCAGAGATTTGATGAAAAATTTGTTTTAATTACATGTCCATTGGAAGGTTTTGCTTTTTTAAAATACTGACATTAAAGCGTTTGATCTTTTTTAAACTACTATTTTACTTATTCCTTTCATTTCATGACATCTGGTTTGAAGGATACGTAGATCTTTGATCATCTCTTAACTTTTGAGCTAAATATGGCTATTACATGGTTTTAATCCATGTGTTGACTGGATGAGTAATAGGAATTGCAACATATATCATTTTGTTGACTAATTGCGGGTTAATATCAGAATTTAAACTTGTAATCCTTTGATAATCCAGTCATGGCAAATGGTCTTGTGGCAAACTAACAATGAGAAACCAGTCCAATTAAGCAATCAAAAGGCCCTATCTGCAGTGATAGGGCGTTTTGATTGCCTAGTGCCAGCTTAGTAAATTGTCAATTTAAGCAAACAAAATGCCCTAAGTGAAATAACTCCTTTGATTTTAAAGTTTCACGAAAAAAAAATTCAGTAAAGATTGTTGGATATCTCACCATAATAAATAAAAAAAACAACTAAAATACTGCTAATACTGATGCCAGGCTTGACCAAAACGCGTTTGTGCTTGTGCTGAACAATTTACAAATATCAAGATACAGCGTTTTGCTTGCTCAGGGCAGTATAGTATAGGCTACTAATAATTCTGCCTGTTTGGTGCTATCAATCAGCTAACACTACTAATCAGAGTAAAAAGCATCCATAATTATTTTAATGCTTTTTAAAAAGTTACAAAAGTTAGGAGCATCGACAGAGTCACAGATATTCATCAATTGCTGGCTACTGTGCTATATGTTACCATAACTATTTTAATGTGTGTCGGTTAATCTCACAAAGCTACCCTTGTGTATAATTACAAAGTTATCATTTTGTGAAAATTAGTAATAATTTCATTCTTTTAGCATTATAAAGTTGGGGTTTTTTGACCTTTTTAACTTGACAATATTACGATCTTGCAATTAAGGCAGTAAAATCCAAATCCAAATTAGCTGCGAAAACCTATGCATTGTTGTTTGCCGTCACAATTTGATGACATGAGTAAGTTGCTTAGATATAGTATTTAAAGTGGCTCGCCCTAAAGGTCAAAAATGGCCACTACCGGTCTAACCTTTTGCATTGGTATTGAGGCGAAGTAAAATACTTTTTCATGATGCCTTTTCACCATAATATGGTACAATTAATTCAATGACAAAATTCGCAAAAGTAATATAAAACAATTGTGACAAACAAATATACCAATTGTGACATGATTAGTCTGTTCTTCTGCTGCTGCAAAACCCTAAATGGCTAGATGCGTGAAAAAAGCAAAATGTTTAGCGGCTACAATCTCGCTAGAAGGTTGAACTTATGTGATAAGTCTTTAGGTTGTGTAGGAATGAGAGGTTGGCTTGTTTCTTACAATCTATTTAATCAATTGACTAGCATGCAAGAAGATAGCAAGCCATGCCACATTAGGAGAATGAGTCACTTTAAGCACAAACCACAATTGCATAAGTACATAGGTCATTTCTGCTAGTGAGAAGACCTTGGAGAATAAGACCACATTATGCAATTCTGTGAAGATTTTATTACTGCAGTTATACTTGTGCTGCAATATTTCTAATAGAGTGAAAAGCAAATGAGCTGCCCAACCACAACCTCCTTCATTATAAAGTTACAAAGAATAGGAATAACAACAATAGCTTTCATTCGGAGGCTGAGGCTATTGAGAAGTAGAAAGTGAATTAGCTAAGCAGGCAATAGTAGAACACACATAATAAGAGCATAGGCATCATGATTGATGTGTATGCAGGCAATGAATTTATGTACAATTTCACTACCAAACATTTTAGTAAAGCTAGACACCTTTGGCTAAAGAGTGCTAGATATAGGTCAAAACAAGCCAGTGACAAATCTCATGTTATGCATCCTTGTTTGGACACTTTATTTCTAAAGTGTTTAATGCATTGGAAGTTTAACATAAAAGTGTGCCAAGAATGCACAAAGAACATTGACAGCAATAACTGCATAGTACTGACAGCAATAACTGAATAGAACATGATGTTTAATTAAAATGTAACATAAAAATAAACGTTTTATTTTGTTTTGGTAAGCTTGCAGCAAAAATGTTTGCTGTGCACATAAAATATTGTTTTGCTCCAAATACTTTACAAACAAGTAATAATAACTTTATTGATGCAAATTGTACTGAAATTAGATTTGCTACGAGCACCAATGGAAGTCAAAATAAGTAATACAATTCTTACAGACCTTTTAAAAACAATGGCCTTTGCTGCTTCAGAAAAGTGAGTAGACCCATAGGAAGAGAAGTATATGTTCTTATACTGCTAAAACTACCTTTGGTTCAGAAATGAGATTTGAAAAGAGCAATGAATTATTATAAGCATTGGCAAAATGTTTGGGATGGATAGGAAACAAAGCTGGGTATTGCACATGCTGGTAATTTAGCTAATGTAAATAGATTTCCTACACTACCTAATTGAAAGCATCAATGCAAAATCTAAATACATGTAAATACTTACTAGCCATAGTACAGAGTGACCTTTTAATGTTTGTCAACATAACATCCGTACCGCTTTGAGCATCTTGAAATTATATTAAAGTTGCTTTCATTATGAGCTCCCTTTGACATTTTAAAGTATTAAAATGGGCAAATACAAGTTGCACTTTCAGAGAACTTTTAAATTCAAGTCGTATGCCACAAAAAGTTCCTCTGCGTTGTTTGTAGTATATTCTAAAAGTGCTAACACTACATTTGTTTTAAATTTTAAAGTTGACACAAATAATTGAGCAAATTATGTAGCTTATTAGTAAAACTTTTGTTAACATCAGCAAACAAACTGCATACATGCTGCCCGATACCGAAGGCCAAAAATAATAATATATATTGCTATTTATATTTTAACCAATAGTTTTGCAGTTTTGTTATTGTACAGCAATTTGTATAAAACCTAATGTATTTCAGGTTTGAGTAACTATGAGTTTTAGTAGTGTTCTGGCCCTTCCTATCGCGTGTTTTCAACATTTTGAGGTAATAATTAAAAGCCATGAGTTGAATTGCGCAACTTCAGCAGCATCTTATATATATATATCATTCGCCAAACTCATTGTCTTGAATCATCAAAGTTCACTAAATCATTCAAAAGGAAATACATACACTTGTATCTCTAATTCTTTTATAGCTTTACCCTTTTACTGCCACCCATGTACAAACTAAGCTACCGGCCTACCGCCAGCCATTTCACCGAAAATTGCCAATTTAGCTTCATGATATGTACATGAAGCATGTATACTATTTTGTTTCAACTTCAAAGTTTATCTATAAACTTTTTGTAATATATTTTATTTTGCTAAAATGTTAACATATAGTGCTATGCAAAAATCAATGTACCTTCACTTTGTGCATTGCTAAAGCTATGTGAAGCTACAATCGCTACAAAGCTAAAACGATGCTCTACAATGTCCCTTACACTTAAAAAACTATTATTTTCACTGTCATCAGAGTCACTGTTGCTAATTTAATTATCTGTGTAATCACAAAAATCTGAATTTGAATTGACTATAGTGTCATCAACATACATGTAAGTAATTATATGTTTTCTGACTTGCGCGATACTTAACAAAACTTACACAAAAAATGTCCATTTTTATTTTGGAAATTCTCAAAAAAAATTTGAAACTGCTTGGTTATCTTAGACTAATCTATTAGAGAAATATTCGAACCACACTGACAATACCATCAAAGTTTTAAAATCATCCGTTATGTTTTTAATGGATAATAAAATTAGGTGACCACGCAATTGTTGGAAAATTCGCAAAAATGTGCATACGGCAGTTGCTGATAGATTTAGCATAAATTCGCATACGGTAGGGTAAGAGTAAAAACCAACAAAATATTTGTCAATCTCCTGCCTCTAAACATGATATCTCAAATCTGATAATTACTCTCAGTGTTGACTGAGTAACTAAAAGTGGTAATGAGTAACCATGGAAAACTATTCATTTTATATAATTATGCAATTGCTCAGCAATT